>NW_024412402.1:13754478-13762274 GCF_014898765.1 Herpailurus yagouaroundi | reverse complement strand
TTTTTTTTTTTTTTTTTTTTTTTTTTTGCTGATTCTTCTCTATTTCTTCCAAACCTGAGACTGGTACAACTTCCACTTTTTCCTCCCATCATGCATCGGTGGATTTTCACCCTTAAATTTGATGTCACAATATCCTTTCGAGCATTAAATCTGTTTATAAAAGAAATTCAGAGTCAAGGAATTCTAGGGGTTAAGTATTGGCACAGAGCAAGGAATATTCTTCGAGAAGACACCAGACTAATCGTGACACCTGCTAACTTTTTTCCCTTTGGCGTTCAGAATGAATTCTTCATCTTTGAGTCTTTTATTTGCTTATTCTATTTCATGGCAACTCACAGGAGCTCTGCATTGGTGTTACCCCCAACACTTAATGCCCCTTCTTCATGAACTTCTTATATTCCTATCATGCGTTTCTCATCAAGCCTCAACTCTCAGCCCCGCCTTCTGTTTGTGTAATGCTTAGTATGTGACTGTTGCCATGAACAAAAGGCCCTGACCAAATCATGTGCCATTTATCATGTCAGATATCATTTTTCCTGGAGAGAATTAGTTGCTGCCCTCAAGCTAATTCTCTTACCTCAACACGATACAATTTCTGATAACCAAGGATTAAAAACAAACTTTTTAAAATCTCACTTCACCCATGTTTATATGAAAGAAAGAGAGAAAGAAAGAAAGAAAGAAAGAGAAGAGAAGGAAGGAAAGGAAAGGAAAAGAGAACAAAAGAAAAAAGAAAAGAAAAGAGAAAAGAAAAGACAAAAAGGATATTGGACCTTTATCACAAAAGTCAATAATGTAGTGGAAAAATGGTAAAGTCAGGGAATCTGTGAGCTGGATTCTGCTCCTGATACTGTAACTGACTTCATGCAACTCAGGACTAGTTGCTTAGTCTCTCCTGACCTTTAATTTCTCCATCAGAAAAAATTGTCCCTTCCTTCCTTCCTTCCTTCCTTCCTTCCTTCCTCCCTTCCTTCCTTCCTTCCTTCCTTCCTTTCTCTCTTCTTTCCTTTTCCTTTCTTTCCTTACCTCATATTTACTGAATATCTCCATTCTCAAGGAGAAAACATAAAAACTACATGAAGCCTTGAAATGGCAGCACAAGGCCCTTGTGATTAAATGACCAAGTAAAAAGGAAGAGACTCCGTGCGCATTTGTAAAGCCCTAGATAAAACCAGGGTATGATCGTCAGGAGAGGGTGGCACTCCTACGAAGACTGGACGACGTAGAGGTTAAGAACGGGGCTTTGGAACTGGGAAAACATGAGTTTGCCTCCTACTAGCTGCACGGCCATGGGCACGTTAAAGCTTTCAAGTCGCAGTCTCCTCGTCTGTAAAATACCACGCGTTAATCAAAGCACACAACTCAAAGAGCTGTTGTGAAATGCTCAGCACAAAGGCCTGGCAGCTAAGACATGCCAAACAATGTTGGCTGGTACAATTCTTAGGGAAACACCATTGTTATTTTTGTTGTTTAAATAATCCCCCAAGAAGTGAAGTTCCCTGGGGCCCTGGAGGAGGCAGGATTTCTCCTGGGGGTGTCTGTTCCTCTGAAGGAAGGAGTTCACGAGAGGGCCAGGAGTGTGAGGCTTATGTCTTCTGGCTTGCCCACCATCCACCTCTTTCTATCCCTCCTGAGCATCCTTCTCTCAGTCCTTTCTGGAACTTGTCTTGCCTTGTTCTCTCTCAGCATATGGCCCCTGGGCCGGAGCTTTCTCTGGGGAAAATGAGCTTAAAAGTCTCACCTGTCTTCCCATACCTATCAGAAATCCTATTCATTTTCCATGGCTTGGTTCAAATATGATCTCCTCCATGAAGCCTTCCTGGGCTGCTCTAAGATGTCATTCTAGCTTCCTTCTCTGTTCGCCCACTGCCCACTACACTCTTAGCAACCAACAGTGTATGATTGTGTTTGAGATCGTGGGTGCGTATCTCTCGTGAATATCTCCCTGTGCCACCTTCTCTTGTATTAGACTGTGAGCTGTTTGAAGGCAGGAGTTATATCGGATTCACCTTCGCACTCTGTATCTTAATTACTCGTGCTTAGTACAGCACGTAACTAAGCAAATGAAATTGAATTGTTTATACTGAATTGAATTCAGTCTTGCAAAGCAAGGAGCAATGGGTCCGCTTTCCTAAGAGTTTTAAGGTTTTTAAGGGTTTTTTTTTTTTTCAGATTGACTTGGGGGCACACAGCCAAAGAAAGAGCCCAAGGGCCCTGAATTCCAGCTGCTGACTAGGTGGCCGTAGGTCCCTTGAAGCTGGAATTAGAGATAACCCATGTGTAATATTTGGCCTAGTGCCTTGATGACATGGGCTCTGGAGATCACAAGGCCACGAGAATGTTCCATTTAGCTTATTTTTGCTGCGGGCTTATCAGAGCACAGTCCACATGTCCAGGACATTCAGATGGTTAGGGCTAGAATGATTAAAGGGTGTGGAGCCTACATTTGGCTACATGTTTTACAAAAATTCCTTAGCTAAAAAAACAACAACAACAAAAAAACACACGACTTTCTTTTTTAAAATTTGTATTCGTTGCTCTAAAAAAAAATCTTTTCAGTTTACGATGGAGTTTCTTTTTGCTTCTCTGTCTTGGGGGCCTTATCTGATTTTAATCAGCACTGGCCTAATATGATTTGAAACAGCTGAGGCTGAAATGCCCTGAAAAAAAAAGAGATATCTTAAGTTGGAAATGTTGGAACTACCTACGAACTCCCCCTGTCCAAGGCTGTATGTGCTATCAAGTGTAAATATTGGGGATTACGAATTTACCCTTAAAACATTTCAGTGCCCTGCAGAGTTTTCTCAGCAATTTTAAAGTCCTGTTCACCACGATACGGCCAGTTCTTGATTATCCACAAAAAAAGGAAATGAATAGTGGCACAGATAATCCGAAACAGAAAAACAATCAAAATGTTTCTTATATTTTACTTTGGAATGCTTTGTATGGCTTTTGGGGATTCAGATTTTCCTTCCCAGTGATGTTTTCTGCTCAGGAAAAAGTTGAAATGAGTTTGCATTCCCTAAGCCCACACTAAATAGCTGAGGCGGTGGGGGTTGGGGGGGTGTGGGGTGGGGGTGGGGGGATGTGGTCCAGCCACATGCTGGGTGGCAGAGAGAAGACAGCTTGAAATCTGAGGGGCAAGAATTTCACTGATAATCTAGAAGTGGAAAATGGCCATATGAATGATTAAGTGCTGGCTGGAATATAATTCAGTCTTGTAAATTAGCGTGGGCCATTTTCCAGCCCTCATTTAAAAAAAAAAAAACTCAGGTTATCCTCTACGGAGAAGTTACACTGATAGCATCTGACTCTTTGTTTCTTTTTTTGACAAGTTACACTGATAGTAAAAACAAATGACCTCAACATTCTTCATTGCTCACAGTTCATTGACGCTAGCATTGTGTGAAGGAGCCAGGACCATACTGCTGAGGCTACAGGGAGTAGCTTCATCCTACAACTTTCTTCAGTTGAACACGTAGGTTTATAAAATGCCAGGCTATGTACTAGGTATTGTGTCATTGGCAAAGCAAGTTACCATTTTTGGCCCTGTTCTACAGAGGAGAAAAGTAAGGCTCAGACAAGTTCATTACTAATTTAAGGTCACAAGCCTAGTCACTGGGAGAGGCTAAATTTCAGCCCAGGACTATCTCCCCTAATTTGGGATAGGATGGGGGGGAAAAAAAAACAACAACCCAGAAAGGACTTTTTTTTTTAACGTTTATTCATTCTTGAGAGACAGAGAGACAGAGCATGAGCGGGGGAGGGGCAGAGAGAGAGGGAGACACAGAATCTGAAGCAGGCTCCGGGCTCCAGCACAGAGCCTGAAGCGGGGCTCGAACTCATGGACTGTGAGATCATGTGACCTGAGCCGAAGTCGGACGCCCAACCGATGGAGCCACCCAGGAGCCCCAAAAACCAGAAAGGATTTTTAAAAGAAGGTTTAGTGATGGGGTGCCTGGGTGGCTGCGTCCGTGAAGCATCTGACTTTGCCTCAGGTCATTTCTGGCGGTTCGTGGGTTCAAGCCCCGTGTTGGGCTTTGTGCTAACAGCTCAGAGCCAGCAGCCTGTTTCAGGCTCCCTCTCTCTCTCTGCCCTGCCCCTGCTCACGCTCTGTCTCTGTCTGTCTCTCAAAAATAAATAAATGTTAAAAAAAAATTTTTTTTTTAAAAAGACAGTTTAGTGAATGAATGAACGTAAATTAGCGGGTAATTACAACGCAATATGCGTGATGTTACTGAAGGGCCAAGTACATGGTACCATTGAGATGGGCTATCATGATCAGAGAGCTCTTAGTCAGATTTTATTAAGAGCTCTGAAATGGACCGGATGGGATTCTCGGTCATACAAGCAGGTTAGAAAACATCACACACGGTCAGAGAACCATGAACTGATCTGAAAAAAGAAAGGAATAGAAAGAAGAAGTGTCTCAATAGCATAATAGTCTTGCCATAAAAATCAGTGGGGGGAGAAAAAAAAAAAAAAAGGAAAGAGGAAAGCCTGTTTTTGAAACCCCTCGTGTTTTCTCAGGTTTTAGAAAATGTAAATGCTCTCTGCGCTCTAGTGCAGGATAATGAGTACCTCTTTCAGCAGTTCTAGTACTAGGAGGAGACTAGGAAAATAAGTAAGGATACAGAGTCGGTTAGATCAGCATCACCCAATTGGCCAAGACGATCCCCGGACTCCCGACTCCCCTCCTAGAGCTCTTTCTCCAGCCAGGCCGGTCTGTGGGAGCACGTAAGCGGGAAGCCTCCAGGAAGCCTCAGAGGGGCTTCTGGGGAGCAAGAAAGTAGAGACTCGCAGAATATAAGTCAAGGCTTCCAGGTTTTCCATTAGCTGTGGAAATTTCCACAGTCATCTCAGCTGAATCCTATTCTTTTTCCCAGACAGACCGTTTGGTCTGCCCCTGATCCCTTCTTTGACCTCTCTGCATCATTTACTCTGTCAAACTTGATTTTATCCCCAGCATAAAAATGCCAGGAGCCTTAGAGTGGTTTACCTCTACATATCATTATCATCTCCTGAGTCTCTGTGTCTTTAGTCTCCGGGGCTTTAGAGGTCTGTGGGCCGCATTCCTTGGCCTAGGAACAATTTCACATCACGGCGGACATGACCTCTATGAATCTGGCCTCAAGAGCTCTGGGTTCTCCCCATGAGCCCTACCCCTTCCTGTGGAGGATGTTGCAGTTTCCCATCGCTTTCAGGACCAGTCAAGGTGCTTCGGCTGCCACAAGTGTTGACTGCTAACCTCCCAGAGCTGAGCCTTCCCCGGAACGCGCTCTCTGTCAAAGGAAACTTCCTTGCCCAAGGCCCTGGCCCTTCCCCAGAGGTGGCTCATATTTAATAATCGCCCGGATCCTTTACCACAATCCCAGACAACTGTGAAGGGCCATCAGAGCTCTAGAACTCCCCAGGAGATCAGGTAGGCTCTGTCTTGTGAATGTTCGGCCTTTCCCTGTGCCCAGTCCTGCTCCCCTCATCCTCTGAGGAGTATTGTTCCTGAAAGTGCCCCTAAAGAACTCCCTGTGTGCGGATCTCAACTTTACAGTTAGTTTCCCAGCGAAACTGACGTATGACATTCCCATCACCCTATACTTATCGTGATTTCTGTGTTGTTGCTGTCGTCATGTGCCCTATAAGGAAAGAAAAACTTGCAAACTTTGAAGGTGTTAGAGATCCTGGCTTTGGTAGATTATGTATTAACAGTATTCATGGAGTCAGGCCCTTAGCCCAGTCCAGCCACCTTCTTACTTCTTGACCTCAAGTGAGAGATTTATCATTCCTATAGACATACTGGCTTCCTCTGGTTCAAAATAGGTAGTTGCTGGGGTGCCTGGGTGGCTGAGTCAGTTGAGCATCTGACTCTTGGTTTTGGCTTGGGTCATGATCTCGTGGTTCGTGGGTTTGAGCCCTGTATCAGGCTCTGCATTGACAGTGTGGAGCCTGCTTGGGATTCTCTCTCTTTCCCTTTCTCTCTGCTCCTCCCTCTCCCCCCCATTCTCTCTCTCTCTCTAAAAATACATAAATAAACTTTAAAAAACTATAAAAATATATAATTTCCTAGATGATGGGGTGATGGGGAAGAAGAGTGAGCAGATGGCTAAGGAATCACTAAAAGACCGTTAAGTGCTGAGAACACTTAAACCCTGTAGTAAAAGCTCTGAAATCTAGAACCCCAGAAGACCGAGACTCTACAGAGCCCATTTCCTCGGAGGTAGTTTTGAAAATACCCTTTGCTTCATTTCCTGTGGATTATGCAACCACAAAACTCCTCTGGAGACTCAGCCACACCCCAGATCTGAGCCTAAATCACTGAGTTTGACACGGATTCACAGGAATTTGGCAAGGAGCTCACCCAATTTCTCTATCAAATGGGATCCAAATGTTGCCTAGGTTGGCTGAGAGTTCAGACAGAAGAAAAGGCGCGGGCCGACCAACTGCTAAACGGTGACATTTGAAACTCAAATGAGTTTGGCTCAGCTCGAAGACAGGGAGGGAAGTTTTGAGCCATAGTGTGTGGAATAAGCCCTGGCCCAACTCAAAACAGTTTCCACTTTTTCTGGTTGTGGTTTCAGATCCGCGTCTGACCCCACCGGTGTACCCAGGTCACCGTGCTCGTTCCACACGCCAAGGCCAGTTCCAGGGAGCTTGGGGCTCCTGTGGGGTCCACTTAGGGAAGCAGGCTCTCGTCACCTGCTTTAATTCCCTCTGGACCAGAGCAAGCCCTGACAAAGAGTGGAGAGAGGACCAGGGGAATCCCTGGTTCAGCTTCTGTGAAGCGTCCCACAAGCTCTGTGTGTTGCTGCCCTGAGTTCTTTCTCTTTCTGGGTCCTCAGAACGTGCTGGCCTCCTGCTTCCTGCAATAGCATCAACGGCCAGCACCGGTTTGGATAAAGTTGCGAGTTAGAGAAAGTTCGATTTTGCTGCTCACATCAGACTTTCTATCACAAATTCTCCTTAAATCCTTCTTTTCCTTACTCTCTCCCCCCCCTACCCCACCCAAATCCTCCACCAGTATCTCCACTGTCTTCAGGCCTCAGTTACGGATGCTCCAGAATCCCCCATTGCCCCAGGATCCAACCAGTGAGCTAGTTTGTCCCAAGCAGTGTCACGAGCTCTGGGCCTTTCTGCCTCCCCTCTCACTTATGTGTCTCGTCCTGATCCCTGTCCCCACCCCTCCCTGTCCCACCACCATTAAGATACCTCTTTCCTAGATCCTGTCTCCTAAGGCCCTAGCTGCTTAGACGAACCAACTGGCTATAAAACATATATTTATGGGAAAACCCACTAAAACTGTGTCAACGTATGCTTGAGCCACGACTTGGGCATCCACATGCCAACTAACCTCAGGGAAGACAATTAGACTCTTTGGGCCTCAGTTTCTTTACCTCTGAAATAGAGATTCGAAATACTTATTTTTTTAAGTCTATTTATTAATTTTGAGAGAGAGAAAGGGAGAGCACAAGCAGGGCAGGGCCAGAGAGAGAGAGAATCTCTGTGCCCCAAGATTAGAAATATTTAATTCACAGGGTCTCAGATTAAAGTTAACTTCCATCAAAAAAAAAAATCTCTTGGGGGACCTGGGTGGCTTAGTCGGGTAGGCATCCAACTCTTGATTTGGGCTCAGGTCATGATCCCAGGGTCTTGGGATCAAGCCCCAAGTTGGGCTCTGTACTGAGTGTGGAATCTTGTTGGGATTCTGTCTCTTTCTCTCTCTCTCCCTCTGCCTCTCTCCCCATCTCACACTCTATTCTCTCTCTCTCAAAAAAAAAAAAAAAAAAAAAAAAAAAAAAAAA
>NW_024412402.1:13695125-13754378 GCF_014898765.1 Herpailurus yagouaroundi | reverse complement strand
CTCTCTCACAAAAAAAAAAAAAAAAAAAAAAAAAAAAAAAAAAAAAGATGGGTGCCTGGGTGGCTCAGTCGGCTAAACGTCTGACTCTTGACTTCAGCTTAGGTCATGATCTCACAGTTTGTGGGATTGAGCCCTGCATCAGGCTTTGTGCTGACAGCGTGGAGTCTGCTTGGAATTCTCTCTCCGTCTCCCTCTCTGTCCCACTCCTGGACTATAAATAAGCAAACAAACAAACTTATAAAATAAAATAAAATAAATGAAATAAAATGAAATAAAATAAAATAAAATAAAATAAAATAAATAAAAAACATTTCTTGCTCTTCCAAAATAAGATTAAGTGTCCCTCCCCTGTGCCACTATGTCACCCTGGGATTCTCTATCACGAAGCGTAGAACTTTGCATCCAAGTTCCCTGTTCCTTTTCTGATGCTCACCAGCCCAAGGCTCCCGAGGGCAAGGACTATCGTTGATCATGCCTGAAGCCCAGTGGCTAACACAATGTCTAGTATGTAGCTGGTACTCAAAATATGTGCATTGAATGAATGGGCCATTGAGAGCATTTATAAACAGTAGAGATTGTTTCTCCCAGAGAGCATATTTATATTGGAACAGTGTATTTTTTAGACCACGTTTTTCCTGGAGGAGAGACTTTAATGGAATTGTCAGGTGCAGGAAGATGTTTTGAAACAGGTGGAGTTCATGGTGTCCCTCAAATAACTCCATGTAGGTGGCCTCTTGCTCTCCCCAGAGGTCCAGCTGGCCCTGGGCCCGTGCACCTGAAGAGGAATGTCAGAGGCTTTTACCATTTCCTGCTTTATTCAAGTGACACCAGTTTGGCTCGATTCTTCCCTCCAAACTGGGATCAATTGTTCCCCAAATGTGGAGAGAAGGGGAGACGCGTCTCGCTCTCTCCCTTGACTTCCTCCCCTCACCTAAATCCTCTCCCATCACATTTTTCATGAAGCTTAAACTAGGTTCCCAGGGAAAAGCGCTGTCCCGGTCAGGCCAGCAGCCTACACAGCTGTGGGCTCTGACACAGCTCTAAGCAACTCCACACGGGACAGAAATGTCCTAATGGGGTGTTTGAACCATGATATAATAGGGAGAAGAGGAGCAGGACACAGGGCCTAAGTGAAGCGGGAGCTTCCCACGGTCACAGAGCAGAGTGATGGTGGGCAGAAAGTCCGCCCCTGCTAACGAACCTGGTAAAGGGACAGGAAGAAAATGCACCATTTCTATGGGGCCTTTTGGGAGACTATCTTCTATGTGTCTCACATTTTTACATCTGGCGAGCAGGAGCACTGACTGCCCTTGTACTGGACTGTCTTTTCAAGGATGTTTCCAGAGTGAACAGGCTTGGAAAAAAACAGATACTCTAGAGCACAGGGCAGGTAAGCTCACTGCCCCTTATACAAAATTTGGGTTCTCTGAGCTCAGGGCTCCTCTCCCATAATGCACCTCGGAGTGCGATCAGCTGTCATCTGGCTCTCTTCCCACTGCCCCCGTGGAATTAGGTGCCATTATGCTGATGTTCCTGGAGCTTGCTGGGCTAGGAGTAAGCAAGGGCTTTGTTTCCAATACAGGAGTGTTGTGTATTCATCCATGAAACTGTCAGGTCAACTTGTTAGCTTAACAGTAGCATAAAGTTTCAGACCTTTCACAGTTCTTGACAATGCTCTGTCCTCTTTACCTAAAGGCAGCTGATGAAAGAATTCGGCCCTCGGTGGGGGTTTGTGAACAGTGTATTCTGGAAAGTCTGCCCTCTCTGCGTGTTGAACAGGTGACCAACCCAAGATAACACGACAGATGCCAGCAAGTCTAAGATTGTTTCCCTTACTACTCTGTTATCTGCCTCATGATTTTGCCTCGTTCTATCCCTGAACATGCTCCCAGCAGGGCACTTCCGATGGTTTTCATCTAACCTAGACTGTTGCCTTCTGTCTTCTAGAACCCCAGCCTCTAGCCAGTGTCCCTTCTATGGCTTAACCTCGATTTCTCGAACCTCTGGCTACTGCCCTGGGTTTTTTGGTTTGTTTGTTTGGTTGGTTGGTTGGTTTTTTTTTGTTCTGGTTTTTTCCTACTCAGAAGGAAGGATGTGAAGCAATTTCTCTGATATCACCACAGAACCAATAACACTCTCCAGACTTCACAGTTCTAAGGAATCTTGTTTGGTTTTCAGATGCGGCTGGAGTGATTTGCACCCGGATGCTTAGACCCGCCATCTGCTCCGAGACTACTCAGAAAGATCCACCCATGCACTCTCTGGCTGCATACCAGCCTGCCCTGCCTGCAACTGTTATTTCCCAGGACTCCATACCTATGCCACAGTGTTTGAAGCCGTGCTTCAAGGAATCATGAAAGCACTTGCCTGGACCTGCTACACGGCCTAAGTATAGCGTAAGTTGACCTTGTCTTACAGGGAACGGGTCAAGAAATGGGCCTCTCTTTTGCATACTACCTGTTTGTTTCTCAGTGGAAAGCATCAGGCAGATGGGCTATGCAAAGGAAGACAGGGGGACAGAAAATGAGCCGTCCTTTCCATCAAGCCTTTTTCACGAAGAGGGTTTGCTGGGGTCCTAGGCTCTTGAACAGCACGGCCAACTTCTTTCTCGGAGGCGCGAGTCCACTAGATGATCCAATTTCTCGTGGGAGCTTTCGTGGGGGTTTCTATGGCGCACATGAATGGAAATTTTGCAAATAACCCGAATGTTCGACCCATGATATACATGTTTCTTTATGGAATAGACTTAGTTTAGCAATGAACTCATGCAGCTGACGTGCCTGTAATTCCCTGGGGAGGGAGGGAAAATGCCACCCACCCTCCAGTTCTCCAACAATTGCCCAAATACTACACGAACGGGCCGATGAGCAGTGAGTATTTCCTAATACTTATTAGCAATAAGCATTGCCTAGACTCAGCGTAAGCAAATTTCGAAGTAGACGGGAAGGGATGATGAGCACAGACCGTGCTTCATGGAGCTTAGAACCAAGCTGAAGAGAGGAACAGGAATAACCTGTTGAGAAAGGAATAACCTATACCAGCCAGTGAGTGAGAAGACACATATGAGCAGATACACAGATGTTGCAGATGGTAACCAGTGTCGGGGGATGGGTTAAATAGGCAGTGGGGATTAAGGAGGGCACTTGTTGTGATGCGCACCGGGTGATGTATGCAAGCGTTGAATCACTCCATTGTATACCTGAGACTAATATTACCCTGTATCTTAACTAACCACAATTCAAATAAAAACTTTAAAAAAAAAGCGCCATTTCATCCTTTTCCTTCTCTACTCAAAAAGTCTCCAGGATGCTAATTTCCAACTGAAATAAGTCAAAACTTGAGGATTGACAGAAGAGGAGGCTCCAGGTTTGAGATAATCTGGGGGTCAGTCCGGGGATGGTAATGGTGGAAAAGGACAAGAAAGAAAGGAAAGGTGAAACGAGACTTGATGTTGGGAATATAGGGGATAAGAGGAGGCAACATCACTAAGAACCTTGGGCTTAATCCTTGAAGACTGGAAGATGGGCAAGGGACAAAAATAGAGAAGAGCAAAGAAGTAAGGACATTCAGGGCTTTGGTCATATCATCCGCCACTGGACACACACTCCGTAGGACACAGGAGACGTTAGTATGTGTCTGTTGAACAGACAAATGAAAGAATGAATGAACCGGCCTCTTATCTCATTATGCCCATCATTTTATTTTATCTCGACAGCGACTCTACTTGGCGATCCTGTAATTACCCTGATGTTACTGGTGTCTAAACCAAGGCCCAGAAAGGTAGCTTCATCCTTCCAAGATCCCACAGCCAATGAGTGGAAAGTGAAGCCAGGCAAGTCTGATGTCGTCGCCCATCTGCCACCTTGCCCTCCGGAAACATCAAAGAGTCCAACACATCTGAGCTGAGAAGATAGGTCACCACTAGAGAAATCGCTGTGGGACTCATTTGCAAAAGGTGCCTGTTCATAACTGAAGCGGGAGACACGAACGACACAGCAGAGGGATGTAGAGGTCCTTGACGGGAGCAAGGAGGGATGCCCCCATCTTGGAGAGAAGTAGAGCAAGAGGAACTCTTGAGAACCGCAGAGAAACCAAGAGGAGAGCTAACAGGAGGATCATGGGACTGAGACAGAAAGCTTTGTCAGCGAATACATGGCCAAGGACATCAAAGGCTGCAGAAGTGTCTTGGAAGGGAAGAACAGGGCAGCAGGATAGGAGTAAAGGAAAGGTGTTGAGTGCAGCAGATTGCTTGGCTTTGGACATTCTTCTCCTTGAACCTCAAGCAAGCTGCCCGAACCATGGGAAACGTGTTTCTTTTTTGGGTGCTCGTAATACACATTTGGCAGGAGAGAGTGAGATAACGGAATGAAGGGACTTATTGCCAGACCTACCATGTAACAAATAACAACTAACATTTATTTTTTATTTTTTTATTCCTTTTTAGAGAGAGAGAGAGAGAGAGAGAGAGCACCAGCACGGGAGAGAGCAGAGGGAGAGAGAAAGAGAGAGGATCCTAAGCAGGCTCTATGCTCAGTGCCAAGCCTGATGTGCTACTCGATCCCAAGACCCTGGCATCATGACCTAAGCTGAAATCAAGAGTCGGATGCTCAACCGACTGAGCCACCCAGACGCCCCAACCGCTACCATTTATGAGGCACCAAGTATTTGTCTAAACATTCAACGTGCGTTGATTCATTTAATCCATGCCAACGACCTTGTTAGCTAGGTTCTGTCTTAGCTTCAGTTTGCAGATGACGAGACACAGCCTCAGAGAGTTCAGGTAAATTCCTCAAGGTCACACAGCCTGGGCGTGGCAATCATTGGGATTTAAACCCAACTGCTCTGTTCCCAGAGCCACCATGCTATGCAAAATTTTGTTGAACAAATTATGCATAAATATTAGTTTCTTTCCAAGAACAAGTGAGCTATATTATTTTTTTTTAAACAGGAGAGAATCAAATTTGATAGGTGTACCTGTGGGGAATCCACATAGATGTAAAATTCCTCCTGTATTAATCTTTTTTAAAGCTGGTAGATTAAAAGTACTTAAACCAGTGGACCATAAACTAAATATGGTGTGTGACCTGCAAGTTAAGGATGGCTTTTATGTTGTTAAATGGTTGAAAAAATATATTTTTACGAATTTTTGTAAAACGTTTATTTATTTTGAGAGAGAGAAAGAGAGACGGAGTGCAAGCAGGGGAGGGGCAGAAAGAGACGGAGACACAGAATCTGAGGCAGGCTCCAGGCTCTGAGCTGTCAGCACAGAGACCGACAGGGGGCTTGAACTCATGAACCACTAGATCATGACCTGAGCCAAAGCGGGAGGCTTAACAGACTGAGCCACCCAGGTGCCCTTGAGAAAAGATTTTTTTAATAATATTTCGAAACACTTTAAAGTTATACAAAATTCAAGTGTAATTTCCTCAAATAAAGTTTTCTTGGAAACCAAACATGTCCATTTACATATTTTACCATAAGAGCAAAATTAAACAGTTGTGAGAGAAACGGCATGACCCACAGAACCTAAAATGCTTACCATTTGGCACTTTCAGGAAAAGTTTGCCAACCCCCTGATATGACCAAAAACCCTTTGGCGAATGGAAGAAAGGTGGATGTGAGGACGTGAATTTCTCAGGAATGTTGTTGCCCTTCACCCCTCCCGAGGCCCCCTCCTCCCATTCTCGAGGGGCTGCGGGTGCACCAGCACTTCATTAGGGGATGGTGTTGGGTGGAAAGAAATTTCTGACATAGCAGTTGGGTGAATTTCTCGCGTGGAGAGAGAAGTCGGAAGGAGGCTTGCTGGTTGGGCGAAGGTGAGGGTCTCTTCTCAGTCCTGAATTACAGCCACATGAGTTTCTCTCTCATCTGTAGAACTATAACTTTGAATGAACGTAGGAAGTGTAGGAGCTCAGCAGTCCCGGGAGGAGACGCTATGGCCCAATCACATCCTGGGTTGGGTGTCTTCTCCCTGGCCGGTCTGTGATCAGCAAAGCGGTCTGCTCAGACCCCTTCCTAGCACCTACCCGGTCTTCACTGGGAAACTGCAAGGCCTCTGGGGCTTTTGCACAGGGCAAAAAGGGCACAGGGAGCCTGTTTGTCTGGGTTCTTTGCTGTCCTTTGTCAGCGGCCCTCCAGGGTGGTGATCGAGGGTTGATTCCTTCCTTTCCGTCTTGCAAGTGATCAATAGGGTAGTAACAGAGAAATGTCTGCATGTTTTCTTTTTTAATTTTCTAAAATCGTGGTAAAATATGTACAATATAAAGTTTACTATTTTAACCATTTTTAAGTGTACATTTCTGTGACGTTAAGTACATCCACATTGTTGTACATCCGTCTCCAGAACTTTTTATCTTCCCAGCTGATGATACTCAGCATCCACTGGACAATAACTCCCATGATCCCCTCCCCCTAGGGCCTGACACCCACCTGTTTCTGCCTCTATGATTTGATTTCTCTAGATATTTCATGTCAGTGTCACCATGCAACATTCGTCCTATTGTGTCTGGCTCGCTTCACTTAGAATGTCTTCAACATCATCCATGTTGCGGCATGGGTCAGAATTTCCTTCCTTTCTAAGGCTGAATAATATTTGATAGTATTTTATTTTGTTTATTCATCTGTTAATGGAAACTTGAGTTGTTTCCACCATTATTTTGTGAATAATGCTGCCATGAACATGAGTGTGCAAATAACTGTTCAAGTCCCTTCTTTCACTTCTTTGGGATATATATATATATACGCATAAGTATGTGTGTGTATATATATATATATGTATATATATATATATATCTCCATCCATACATACACACACACACATAAAAAAAAGTGGAATTGCTGGGTCATTTGGTAACTCTATTTTTAAGTTTTGGAGGAACAGCCATACTGTGTCTCATAGTGGCTGTACCATTTTGCCTTCCCATCTTCACTGCATAATGGTTCCAGTTTCCCCATATCCTTGGTAATACTTATCCCCTCCTTCTTTGTAATAGTAGCCATCCTAATGGGTATTCAGTGGTATCTCATTGTACTTTTCACATTTCTCTAATGGTTCGTGATGAGGCATCTTTTCATTGGCCGATTGTCTGTCTTTTTTGGAGAAATGTCTGTTCAAGTCCTTCGTGCATTTTTTTAAACCAGATTGATTTTGTTGAGTTGTAGTTCCTTATATATTTTAGATATTACTCCCTTATCAGATATATAATTTGCCAATATTTTTTTCCTACCCCGTGTGTTGCTTCTTCACTCTGTTGATAGTGTCCATTGATGCACAAAAATTTTAATTTTGATGTAGTCCGACTTATCTGTTTTGTTGTTGCCTGTGCTTTTGGTGTCATAGCCAAGAAATCATTGCCAAACCAATGCTATTGGGGCTTTTCTCCTATGTTTCCTTCTAAGAGTTTTACAGTTTTAACTCTTAACGTTTAGGTCCTTGTTCCATTTGGGGTTAATTTTTATATATAGTGCATGGTAAGGGTCCAATTTCATTCTTTTGCATGTGGACATCCAGTTTTCCCAACATCCTTTGTTGAAAAAACTATCTTTTCCCACACATTGAGTGGTCTTGGCACCCTCATCAAAAATCTTTGATCATATATGTGAAGGTCTATTTGTGAGTCAGCTGGAGTTTTGATATTAGCAGGCATGCTGCTCAAGTCTAGACCTAAGTTGTGTAAATGCTCCATAGATGATCTAATTAAAGAGTCAATGCATTCATGCTATCAGACCATTGGTGACAGCTTATCTTGTGCTACAGTTTCCGATGCATAAATCTGTATCACCATGGGCTTGCGAGCTCCTAGAAAACAGGAACTCTCTTATAATTCACATATAAACTTACTCTATGTGTTTTGTGCAACTATTATGTGTCCGGCATCATATAGCTCTAAGGATGCAGACATTTTTATACAAGAGCTCGCAGATTAGTGGAGAAGCAAACACACAGGCATACAAATGTCTTTTTGTGAGAAGAGTGCTCTAGAAGGTGAACTAGGGGGACAAAGAAGAAAGTGGTAGAATCCAACGAGAGAGGAGGGACGAACTTCTCAGAAGTGGTGACACTTCTGCTGAGTTTTGGAGGATGATTCAGAGTTTGCCTGACAAAGAAAAAAGGGTGGAGGTCATAGGGACATTCAAAGCAGAGGAGCCATGTGTTGGAGGGAGCTGGAGGAAGGCCACAATGTGCCACCGGAGGACTATCCTGGAGCATATATTACAAGGCCAGGAGAGTGGGTGAGGAGCTTGGTAGGCAGAAGTCAGGTCCCAGAATGTGAACTTTATTATGCATGTGACTGAAAGGATTTGCCTGTCTACCCCTTAGACCAGTCTTTAGCACCTGTAATTATTTCTTCATTTGATTTTAGTCTAGTAAAATAATTATTTGTGTTTCTTTCCCTTCTCCCATATTGCCTCCTTTGCTTCTTTTTTTTTCTTCTCTCTCTTTGTTTTCTTTTCTCTTCCCTCTTTGGTGGCTTTCCTATTTTTTTCCTGGAGATACTTCTCAGCTACAGAAGAACATAAACAACACCGGGGCATGAATTCAGACAAAACAACCACCACAAAAAAAGGGAACTCATACAAGAAAACACTGAAGCTACCTAGGTTGGGCTCAGTTGAACTTCCAAATGTGTTTGAAATTAGGTCATCTCAACCATGACTACAAGTTCAAAACATTCAAAGCAACCTTACTGGAACTGGAACAAGGCATATTGGGTTTCCTCTAAAGGATTTTTATAAGTGTAGCTAAGATCAGAGCTCTCAAATGTGAAAATACATAAAATGAAAGCCCATGAGCAAATGGTCTTCATAATAAATGGCATTAAAACTTCCAAACTACCAAAAGTTGTAATCCCTTAGTAACATACTACTTATAGGAGTAGTGCCTATTCAGCCACCTCATTTATCTGGGCAGGGCCAATCTGACGAAAGTGAGCAGAGGAAGCATTGGGAACAATCAAAGCATATGCCGAGTCCGTAAACTCAGACAGGATTTGCTCTCCTTTTAACCCAATACAAGCACACTTGGTTGCCTAGTTTCCTAAGAGACAGAATATGACCAGTAAGTTACAAGGGCACCAAAAGAGAGATGGCTAGAAACAGGTACAATGTTCTTCTGAGAAAAAAAAATACTATTGGTTTGATAAGGAGAAGACAGAAAAAAAATATGAAAAGAAAGATCCACAAACTTCAAAGAGAAAACCGATATACTATATACACACACACACACACACACACACACACACATACACACACACACACACACACATATATATATATATATAGCATCTTGGGATTATTTAATAAGGACATGGAGACCTGCCTACCTCAATAGCCTACAATGTATCTCTAAAGGAAAGCACAGAATCAAAGTTCATGTTCATAATAATCCCTTCCACCAGTATAGTTTGGGTGCACAGAGTAGCAACAATAAACTATTTGGGAAAATTCACTTCTGCAGAAATAACTGTATCTTATTCTGTCATGATGCCAGTTAAACGAGTTATCAGACCACCTCACCTAACTTCAGCCTAATTCCCAGTTTAATTACCATAATAGCAAAACTATATATAGTTAGAGAACGTATACAATTTTCCTTTGCACTAAACATGACCTTAATCAAGACTCAGTTTCCTTATCTGTAAACTGATGATCATAATGTTGTATATATCATAGATCTGTTGTAAGAGCAAAACCAGAGAATTCATGTTCGGCATCCAGCGTTTTACACACTCAATGCTTCTTAAATGCGAAATACTACCATATTTTCCACGGCCACCATCACCATTGCCATCACCACCACCATTATTGATCTTGTACACTTTGCAGTAGAACCTTGGTTTGCAAGCATAATTTGTTCCATAAACATGTTTCTAATCCAAAGCACTCGTGTATCAAAGCAAGTTTCAAGTACCATTGGCTCAGTCGTGATCATGTGATGCTTGATGTCACGTATTGCTCGTAGTGCAAGACATCGCTCGTTTATCAAGTTAAGATCTCTTACATATGTTTGCTCGTCTTGTGGAACACTCACAGAACAAGTTACTCGCAATCCAAGGTTTTACTGTACCCGCGTTCCTATTTATGAGCTATGGGATCTTGGGAAAGTCAGCTAGCTTTTTTCTGCCTCAATCTTCTCATCTAGAAAATGAAGAAAATCTATATAATACCTCCCTCCTGGGGTTGCTACAAGGTTAAATGTGCTAATATATGAAAAAACACAAGCACAGAGTAAGAATCTGAGTACTATTGGCCATAATTACTATTGTTGTTATTACTCTCTGTTTTACTTTTAAGGATGGTAGTTCTCAACGTGTGGTTTGGGGACCCCGGGGTGGTCCCTTTTCCAGGCGGTCCATGAGGTCCAAACTATTTTCATAGTAATATTAAAGTGTATCGTTTTCACTCCCACTCCCTTGAAAGTACAGTGGAGTTTACCAGAGGCAACATGAACTGTGATATCACTACAGATGGAATGCAGAGGCACATTTGAGGCTCCAGCTGTCTCCTATTAAACAATAAAGAGATTTACAAAAATGTAAAACAATGTTTTTTTTGAATTTTTGCAAAATGTAGTTATTTTTCTGAAAAGTATGTTTTTATGGGGTTTATGGCTATTATTTATTTAAATTAATAAGTGGGGTTTTTTAAAGTTTATTTATTTATTTTGAGAGAGAGCGAGTGAGTGGGGGAGGGACCGAGAAAAAGGGAAGGAGAGAGAATCCCAAGCAGGCTCTTCACTGTTAGTGCAGAACCCAACATGGGGCTCGAACTCATGAACAGTGAGATCATGACCTGAGCCGCAATCAAAAGTTCAACACTTAACCACTTGGGCCACCCAGGTGCCCCAAAATGAATGAGTGTTTTTTTTAAAGATTAGTTTTCACTTCTCTAATGGTAAATATCAATAGGCATATCCACAAAACCCAGAAATTCTTTGGGCTTCTCAATAATTTTAAGAGCATGAAGGGATGCTAAAACAGAAGTTTGAGACCTGCTATTTTGGTGTAGAAAGCTTCAGAGTTATTGACATCCTCAAGGTCACTTGCTTAAGATTTGAGTATAAGTAGAGTCAAGTCTCAACCAAAGTTTTCTGGTAATGAAACCTACTGGTTATTATAATACCTCACACCCCAAAGGTCATGGAGCTCCCACTTGGGGAGAGGGGCCACTGGTATCACAATGGGTTTACAGCTGAGTACTGTTGCAAGGCTCTGTCTGCTCTATTTAGTAGGACTCTAGTCTTCACGTGGCATGCAAGGTAAATAAATATTCTCCGACACCTTAAATTTTATTCCAAGTGGCTAATCATTACAGAATCAAATCCACACGCAGTTCTTGCCTGGTGATTAAGAGGCACCTAGCGTTAATACTCTTAAGTTGTGGTTCCAGAGTCCAAACTGATTCCCATCACGGGTTTTCAATCTCAAATATCAGGCAAGAGTTCTCACCCATTTGTAAGCCACGTTAAATACGCTTTTCAGGAGTTCAAGAACTAATCCCTGAAGGAACTGGGTCAAGTTCTTCCCAATCCTGTCCCCATACCACGGATATCTAAGCTTCAGTTTTAAGGCCATACTTTGGGATGCTGGGGCATACTTAAAGGAAGGGCAATAAGCAGGGACAGTCCTCCGCAGAAAAGACATATGTGGTCTCCCTTTGAACAAACATTTGATACTTGAGTGTATTTCACTGGAACAAATTGGTTTAAGGATGTAATATTCTGATTTAGGGTTCCCACCATTGTCTTGGTGCAAAGTTGACACCTGCTACATTGTTTAAGATCTTTTGTCTCAGAGGCTTCGGATTTTCACACACATATACACACGCATATATAATGCATTTGGTTGGGTTGGATTGAAATCTTCAGTAGTAATTCAAAGAGTGGCTTACAGGGCAATGTCACAGGTTTGCATGCATTATGCAGGATTTTCTGCTAAGTGAAATGGGCTTTTGGAAATTAAATTGGTTTATTTCAATCCAATGCTTATTTGACATATATGTCACATTTATGCTGAGGAATCATACCATTCTTCTATTTCTGCTCCAATAATGTTAATTCTTAAAACGTTACCCTACATAGGCTGTTATTACACAATGCCAAATATCCATCTGGAAATGATGAACTTTTATTTTATTATCCTCATCTTCCCAAATCTAAAATTTGATAAGACGGACTTAAATTACCTGGATGTCTAACTGTTTTCATTTATAGCTAGATGCCATAGCATCGTAGAAAGCCAGAAATAAGCAACGTGAAACGAAAACCATTTTGATCAAACTATATAGCATCCCAGAACAAAACAATCCCACTCCAATATTTTGCTAAATTTAATAATTTCACCCAATCGCTATCAGATCAGTTTGTGTGTGGAATACAATGTGCCGAGCAAAACAAACTATTTTACTATTGAAATAATGCGAAAGGAGGACGGGGGCCTGGACTAAACACGAGACACGCTGGGCAAGGCAAAGGTTAGATTCTCTCCTTCTCCTCCTTGGAGGGTCTGGGCAGAGCTGGAGCAGGAACGCTAGTCCTCTTATCTTTGAGTCTATATAGAGGAGGCCACTCCTGTTATGTCTTTTTCCCAACCAGCACTACGGTTTTGGAAGAGAGGCATACAAGGGGAAGATCTATCCTACTGACTTGTATCATAGCTAAGGGTCCCCCCTCTCTCAGGTTCCCAGCCAGTGCCTCAGCACACCCTGGACACACTCCAGGCTTTTGGGGATGATCCACCCATTCCCTCCACATCACTAATGTGAGAAGTAAGTGAGATGATTCATTTTCCGAAAATACCAAATAAAAGCTGTGCTGTCTGGTTAACAATATAGGTTTACAACCTGTTGGGAAGATGTATGAGCCCCGCCCCCCCTCCAGTGGAGTCCCAAACCCTTAGAACCTCCTAGTTCTTCTTCCCCTCTCCATTTCGAGGGTTTATTTTTCACGGGCTTTGCAATGACCATGTGCCAAAGGACTGAAGTCTCCGCGTCACCTCAACGAATGTACATTGGTTCCCATCAGACTACTTTTTGCCTCACGTGGGCATAGGAGACTTCCGGGGAAGGCTGTAACCTCTGTAGCACTCAGCCAATGAGGAATCAAGGGAAGGACTTGCACGCTAGGAGATACATTGTCTGCTGGAACTGCCCTGAGTGTGCCTGTCCACCAGACACCCGCTGGTGCGAGAACATTGATTAAAGCCTTGCTTCGCTGGGTTCTGAGTCTCGGCGTCCCTCCTTTGGTTGGGTCAGTGGGTTTATTTCTCACAACTACATAATCTAAGACTTGGAAATGCAGTCAACAGCCTGCTACAACACCCACTACTACTGCTGGGTATTCGTCTGTCTCGTCCTAGAGAGTTACCTAATTTAGACCTTTCCTGGGACGCAAGCCTACACAGAAAAGGCTGACCAATTTGAGAACAATCCCGTAAAAGTTATCCAGGCTGGAGCTATACCATCAAAGTTTGTGAGGCATTTAAGTATTTTGAGATTTCCATTTAATCCCATTTTTGTCCCGCCTAGAGTTTGGCTTCATTTTTTTCCCTTCTCTACTCAGATCTACAATATTCAAAGGGGAGTTCAGTTAGCCGTTTTCTCATAAATCTGGGGGAAAAGTGAAGTCCTCTCATGTTCCTAAGCTCTACCTTTTTTCAGCTAGCTGGCCAACTGAGCCCCAAAATGGGTTTTGCTTGATGATCCAAATAAATGATTTGCATCTTGTAGCCTTGGTCTTGGCCTCAAATGGGTGAAAATAGAATAAGGCTTTTAGGAGAAACATTGCTGATAAATTGTCCAAAATGACCGTGCTTGCTCAAACCCTCCCTAATGAAATTGAAAGATGGACAAGTTGTATGTCCATGCAATTCAGTTCAACAAATAAACCATTCAACCTGTATTTACTGAGTGCCTACTATGTACTAGCGTCTGAAAATAAGAGTTAAATAAAAGATAGATTTCTCTTTTACGAAGCTCACAGCCTAAGAGTCACAAAAGCAAACAATGCGGTGCCTTGGGAACACAGAAGGCGAGGATACTTTCTTTATCACGATTACCATTGCAAGCTCCTCCAAAATACATAGTGTGTCCCTTGCTGAGTCCCCAGCAGAAATAGCCTAAGCATTCTGGGAGACACCCTGTTACTTCCTGATCCTCTGTGGCCCAAGGCTGCAATGATTAATCTCCAGAAAAGCTACAGTTTAGCACCTGTTGAACGATATTAGAGGAAATCATCTGTGTTGCAAATAGAGAATATGTTAGGGAGGCTGGACTCAAATGAATCCAGGTTTTGATATCTTTCTCCTTCTGTTTTAGCAGACAAATAATCTGTTGCAACTTTGCTGCTTCTCTTCCATAGCTTGGCTCTGTTCCCGTGCACCATTTTGTTCTAGGGGATGCCTAAACTGATTCTTCAGCGTTAGCCAAAACAAATGAGGAGCTTGGCTCTTGGTCTGGTCGCAGCAGCTGCTGTGATTGAAGTTCTCTGCACCTAAGCAGTGGGGCAGCTTTCCGTTTGACAGATGAACACATTTTCATTACTAGAGAAACAGGAAGCATTGCATACTGGGCACAAAAAAAAAAAAAAAAAAAAAAAAAAAGGAAAGAAAAGAAAGAAAGAAATATTTGGGAAGTCGCTTTGTTCTTTCTTGTATCAATGGTGGTTATTGTTCAGCTGAAATGTTGGGGAGGAGGCTGACGGTGTGGGAGCCTAATACCCAAGCCTCAGGCTTCTCTTCCTCTCAGACTGTAACTGTGAGCTGACAGCTGTGTGGTTTCTTGACCTCAGGTTGCCTCAGTCAGAAAAATCCTTTGCAGGTCTGCTCTGGGAGGCCGTTTCTGTTCATGCGTGCAGCAAAGGGCATGGGGAGGCCAGGAGGTCTAGGGGAACCCACATACAAAGGAAAGGGAAAAAAACATTTGGCCGTCTCCATTTCTTCAGTCATACAATGGATCGAAACAGTGACGCGGGTATTTGAAGGCCTTCGCCATACCTACTTGAGACTTCCATGGTGATAAGGGAGGTTATGATGGACTTGACTGCAGGGAGATACAGGTTCGTCAGAGAACAGAGCAGACCTCTAGGAGGGAAACTTTGTGAGAGTCGTTCCTTCATAACTTTGGACGTGGATTCCTGTGATCAAAATGGTAGCCTTCGAAGGCACCCGTGGTTCCCAGGTTTTGTGTATTGAGTCCCTAGATAGACTTTAGTGCCATTCAGTGGTATAGCAAATCCACAAAGCAGAGGAAAACTGTAGGAAGGGGAAAAGAGGGAAGATGTTAAGAAAATACGTAAAATCTAAGGTGAGAAGTTGTAAATGATGAGGCAAAAATGTAGCATAAGTACTGAGGGATGTCTTCAGAGAGGAGAGGAGTCTAGAGTCCTCACTGAGGCATGATGGCTGGACCCTCATTTACAACGACCGCTTCACCAAGAACCTCCTGGCTACCTTGTCATCTGTTGAAAAAGTTGGATTGCCAGTCAAAGAAGCAAAAATATATTGGCCAACTACTATTTGTCGGAAACCGGGCTAGGTGTTTTGTGTAATGACCAAGCCAAGCTAACACGGCACAAAATATAGGGATTAGATACTACGTTACAGATACAAAGAAGCTGAGACTCAGGCCGCCCAAGGTCACATGGTTAAATGACACAGTGAGACTTCTAACCCAGTTCAGTGTAACTCCAAAGCCATCTTGGAATTCTTCCTCTACGCACATCCCCCCATCCCACCCCACCCTGCCCCCCGCCGCACTTTCTCTCTTAAATCCTTGGTAACTTGCAACATTCTTTCCTGCCTGACCTGGACAAAGTCACTGATCGGTCCACACGGGACTCCAGGCTGCTAACAACTGATGGGAGTTGGCACGCAAGACGCAATCTTGCGCCTTTACTGATGGGCCAGGTGGGGTGAGGAGAGGAATAATGTTCTGCTCTTGTATCTATTTACCAAAGATTTTCACTATAGCGGGCCATACATTGTCCTTATGTGTTCATTACGTGCATTAGTGGGTTTCTTGAGGACTCACTAGGACTGTCTCTTTGTCACTTTTGCATCCTTGTCATATGATCTGCGTGATGCTTATTCTCTGGTCTTCAGGCTAAGGACTCAGCCTTGCTCATCCAAAATATCAACCCTCTCCCTATCCAGTATTCCACGTTCCTAAAAGTGTTTGATGAGGGCTTTTTGGTGGTGGTGACCATAATTCCAGAAAGGTGATGGGGCTTGGTCAAAGTTCTGCAGTAAGCAAGTCACAAAACCAAGCAAAAATCCAATTTTTCTGTTTCCCTTGGTCTCTTACAAACCAAGATTATAAAATTCACATCTCAGAGAGCTCTAGCTTCCATTTAAAGCTTCCTAGGATTCCTTAAGTTTTTTTGCAGAAACCAATTAAGGTTTAATTGTTTTTATAAAAGTGCTACATCTAAAACAAGCTTCTTTCTGCAGCTTAGTTTAGTTTCCTTCTCTTTTCTTATCTCTAAATTACTTTTATTTTTGCTCTCACAAATGAATTCGTTTCCAAGTACAACCAGGGGCATTTTGTGAGGGAAAAAAAATGTGTAAATGTCGCCTCTTATAAGCAGAAAAATTATGTGTATGAATTTCTGACCTTCTCAGACTCCATTTCATTAGTGGTGTGAGATATCAGTACCCAACTCACAGGATTGTTAGGGGAATTAGATTAATTATTCTGTATAAAGCATCTAACAGAATGCTGGACACATAACAGGTATTTAGCAAATGTTAGCTTTTATTATTGTTAATACTGACATGACTTCTTTTCTAAGGAATGACATGAAAAGGATAAAGAAAGGTACTAACACCATAACTTCTGACCCTCGCTACATAATATTATTTTTGTACCCTTAATTTCCTTTTATCATTGATTACTGATTACAGAATAGTTTTGATCAGTTTGTCGATCAATTGATCTATCTATCTATCTATCATCTATCTAAATATCTATCTATCTATCTATCATCTATCTATCATCAGGCAAGTCAAGGTTAAGTATTATGCTGGCCATGCCCACAAGTTTTTCCTAGGAAACCACCTGGCACACAGCAATTCTTGAGGGCTTAGAGGCGCATCCCTGGACAGCCGTATTCTCAACTAAGAGTATTTCATCCACCTTTACCAAGTCAGGCCAGAGTGAACAACTGATTCGAGACTAACCAATCCTTAGGCTAGCCAGTTGCCGTGAAATCTCTAAATCTCTACGCGGTAATAAGCTAAGCTAATAAGATCCTCTCAACTCTGCACTTGGTCTTGGGAACTATGGAGAAGATTAGGCTATTAGCAGTAAGAGCTGAATTCTTAAAGGAGAGACAGAGAGAGATCATGGAGTAGGGAGCTGTGACAAACAGAAGCTAAAATTTAGTGGAAACCATGAGGCTGCACTTGTCCGTGCCTGCAATCTCTCCATGGCCCCCAGTTAAAAATTCCATGCACCTGTGTCCTCCCCATCCCGACTCTGAGGCTCCTCTTGGGGGGCTCTGAATATTCAGCCACTTTTCTCATGCTACGTCGTAGTTGGCGGAGCTCAAAGCTGCCCTCAGACCCATCTGTCAGTCTCCTTCCACAGTTGCTACTTGGTCACTCAAATGCCAGTATTGGACCTGGAATTTGTCTAGCAGGCCGACTACATAGGGCAAATTAGAAAATGGTACATTCTATTTTGGAATCCTTGCAGCTTGTCTGGTATGTCCATCAGGGGTTCCATTATCCCTTTCATCTCCAACCCCAGCTGAGACATGGGCCATTTCTCAGGGGCTGTAAAGCATCCCTGTTAATCTACCCTTTCTCCGTTCTTTGATCAAGCTCTGCTCTCATGTAAGTGAATTCTAGCACTATCACAGTCTTCCTCACTCTGGCGTATGCTACTTATACCGTGACGTTTTCTTTGTTTGTTAGCAATCACCCTTGAGTTTGCAACATTTGTTTATAACTAATCCAAGTTCACTTTCAAATATTACTATACCCCTTCATGGGTAGTGCAAGTGCCTCACAACGGAGTATTCCCAATTGTTCCCTCCTGTCCTTCATAGCCTTGCTGTCGTCTGTAAGAAAAAGAGGTATGCCTGGGTGGCTCAGTCAGTTGAGCATCTAACGCTTGATTTCAGCTCAGGTCATGATCCCAGGGTCGTGGGATCAAGCCCCGAGTTGGTCTCCATGCTGTTCACGGAGCCTGCTTAGGATTCTCTCTCTCTCCCTCTGCCCCTCCCCCACTCCCATTTGTGCTCTCTCTCTCTCTCTCTCTCTCTCTCTCTCTCTCAAATTAAAAAGTTATTTAAAAAAGAATAAGAAAAGGAAGAGATTTTATTTTACTTTCATATGTTCTTTTCCTAATGCTCTTGTCTTCTTTGTGCAGATCCAAGCTTCTAACTTCTACCATTGTTTCCTCTCTCTGAAGAATTTATTTTAGCATTTCTGGCAAGGCAGATCTGCTGGCAACAAACACCATGAATTTTTGTTTGTCTAAAGAAGCATTTCTCCTTTATTTTTAACGAATGATTTCACTGGATACAGAATTCTAGTTTGTGGGTACTTTTCTTTTAAATATTTCACTTGGGGCACGTAGGTGGCTCAATCAGTGGAGCATCCGACTTCCGCTCAGGTCATGATCTCTTGGTTTGTGAGTTCGAGCCCCTGCTTCGGACTTACTGCTATCACCCTGACAACTCAGAGCCCACTTTGGATCCTTTGTCCCCCTCTTTCTCTCTGCTCCTCCCCCTACTCGTGCTCTCTCTCAAAAAGTAAAGAAAAACATTAAAAGAAAGAAAGAAAGAAAGAAAAAGAAAGAAAGAAAGAAAGAAAGAAAGAAAGAAAGAAAGAGAGAAAGAAAGAAAGAAAAAGAAAGGGAAAGAAATATTTCACTCACTTCCTGCTTGCATGATTTGTGGAGAGAAGTCTGATTTAATTCTTATCCTGATTCCTCTATAACTGACGTGTTTTTTCCACCTTTGACTTCCTTTGAGATTTTCTCTTGGCCTTTGAGTTTTTTGCAGTTTGAATATGATACGCCTGGCTATAGATTTTTTTTTTTGGTACTTGCCATGGTTGGTGGTCTTGAACTTCCTAGATATGTGGTTTGGTGCCTATTGTTTATTTTAGAAACTTCTTGGATAGTATACTTCAAATATTTCTTCTGCTCCTTTCTTTCTTCTCCTTCTGATATTCTCATTACACTTACGTTACACCCTTTGTAATTGTTCCACAAATCTCGGGTATTTTTGTTCCATTTTTTTTCATTGTCTTTTCTTTTTCACGTTTTAGTTTTTGAGGTATTGACATATCTTGAAATTCACTGATTCTTTCCTTGGCCATGCTGATGAACCTATCAAAGGCATCCTTCATTTCTGCCACAGTGTTTTTATTTTCTAGCATTTCCCTTTGATTCTTTCTTAGAGTTCCTATCTGTGTTTACATTACCCACTTGTTCTCGCAATACTATGTTTTGAATCTTCTAGGCCCTGGCTCTGCCACATTTAAAGCCAAAGGAGCCAAACAATTCATTTTCTATTTCAAATACAGTAAAACCTTGGATTGCGAGTAACCTGTTCTGCGAGTGTCCCACAAGACGAGCAAACATTTCAAATAAATTTTAACTTGATAAACGAGCGATGTCTTGTCATATGAGTAGTATGAGACAACGAATGTCACATGATCACAACTGAGCCAATGGTTCTCTCTCTCTTCCTATCTCTCTCTCTCTCTGCGGGATTGTGGGTGATCGTCTCCCATGCTCAGATGCTCAGTCTCAGACTGTGGTGTTTGGCAAAAATCAGTGATTTTTCAGAACGTTGGAAAAATGCCAGCACTAGTGTGTGTTTTCTCACTTCAAAGCATCTATGGACAGTCCTTTGCATTTCTTCACTCTAGGTCAGGCTTCCTACAGATATAGACCCTTTCCTCTACTGCCTTATTGCCAGTTACATTAAATACAGTTTATGACAAGAGTTTATTAATGCTGTACTGTAGTCAACATCCATGTGAGCATATACGATGGTCCTGTGCAGAAAAAGATTCCATTGAGCCAATAGATAGCAGTGATTCTGTTAGTGGTAGTGAAAGTCGTCCTACACTACACCCTCCCCTCTCTTGTCTCCCTCACACCAGTCATGAAGGTTTTCAAAGGTGAGTGCAGGTTAATTTGTTTGTTTTTCTTTATATCTTGCATTTCTTTACTATTTTTCATTATATTACAGTACCGTAATCGTTTTTATATGAATAATTTGAGGTTGTGGAACGAATCATCTGAGTTTCCACGATCTCTTATGGGGAAGTTTGCTTTGATCTACAAGTGCTTTGAATGACATGCATGTTTCCGGATCACAAACCAAGGTTTGGTTCTTGCAGTAGAAGGAATGGCTTTGAAGACTGCTTTTTTCTGCTTTACATCTCCCCAAATGTACGTAAGAGGTCAAAAGTAAAGAATTTAACTCATTGTTTGGTATCAGCCCTACCTTCAGGGTCGCATGATTATAATGCAAGTTCTTGATGCTGCTTGAATCATTAGAGGGTGGGAAAGAGGAGGTAAACAGACTTCCAAATTAAAGGTTCCTCCTACTACATTTTGCACTTGAGGGGGCTGTAAAACCCGGAACACAGAGCTCACACTACACTGACCCAACTGAGACACAAGCTAGCCCTGACCAACACTGCAAAGATGAGACCGAAGAAGCCAGCACCAGACGTTACAGCACAGCTCATTTACCCATGATTTTGGCCAATCAATTGGCACTCTGGTGGTCATAATAAGTAGAAGGAAACCCAGATATACCTTATTTCTCTCCAAAGGAAAAAATAAAAAACACAGAGGAATTTGATATTGTACTTGGGATTGAGGAAAACTAATTGATCGGACAGCTAATCAAGAACTCCTCAGGGAAAAATCAATATAGAGCAAAATGATGCGGTCTGTGATTCTGTATGCAATTCCCTCTAGAACGTTGATTGCGTAACATCAGTGTCATCTATTCGAGATGGGAATGTTACCAACTATAATGCTTCTGTTGATATTTCAAAAAGATTCTAATCTCATTTCAGTAATAGCTTCTGTCATTCCCAGTGACACATATGCCATAACACTCTTGGTTAAATTGACAGAAATATTAATGTGCTCAGATTTTATATTCTTCGGACCACTGTATGTCTCTTTCTTGGTATTCAATTACCTTTGCTTTAGACACAGTATCAGAGACCGGCTGCCCAATCCCAGTGCGTTAGGGATTATTCATGAGAGACTTCTGTCTTCTCATCTCTATGCGGGTTTGGATTTCTCCCACAGAAAACCTTCCTACAGCTATAAGGATTTTCTTCTTTAACTTTTATACTTTCCCATCTTCTATAACTCAGATGAGCTTGTTATATGACTTGTTCCTCGTCTTCATTTGATTCCCTCGGAATTATTGCCTTTCAGCGTTGAAGTGGATTTATGGCCCACGCCGCAATCTGATGTTTGAAACTGTTCTACACCTGCTCTGCCAAATTCCCCTTCTATCTTTACGTTCATTGCCTTCCAATACCAATTCTATCTTTGCTATTGCTATTCCATAGATCCTCTCTGAGCAGATTTTTGGCAATGTAGTTTTCACCTCATACTCCAGTTTTGCATTTGAGTATCAGTTACTATACTCCAAATCTTTCTTCTACTCCATGACCCTTCAGATATTTAAAATAGCTACCAGGAGCATGTATTTCTCTGGACTGAATATCCCTAGTTCCTCCTATCATTCACCATAGAATATAATTGGGACTTTCCTTACCATCTAGTTGGTGACTCATTATGTGTTTGAGTTACGCATCTAACAACATTTTGGAAGGAGTGTTAGGCAACTTTTCTACTTTGGCATCCGAATTTCAACTGGAATGATTAAGAGTATGTGACCGTCTTTAACACTGTTAAAATTTAAATGGGGCTTTAGAAAAGTGCAAACAAAAACAAAAAAGAAAGAGGTTAATAAGATTCACTAATTCATACAATAGGATAAAAGGTCATATGATTTTCTATAAATTTGATAGTGAACATTTTTAGATGTCATAAAGCAGTGATATTCAGTACCAAGCTCAGTGTCTGGAACTTGGTCCATATTCAGTAAATATTTGCTAAATAAATAGTAGACATCTTGATATGCATTTTGAATTCCCTTCCACTAAATACTGGTACAAAGGTATGGGAATGCTGTGGGAGGCTTGGAGAATTGTCTAGGACATTCCATGATGGTTTCAGAATGTCTTTAGTAGAGATTGGGTGAGGAGTGGGCAATCACGTTAGAAAGAGGAGCTAGAATATTTGGTTTAAAATTATAACTACGTAGTAAATAACATTTTTGCTTCTACTGTACATGACAGATCAGGTAACGTAACAAGGTTCTCCAAAGAGACTTTTAGCCACCCTTCCCCCAAGACTAAGAAATTGCCCATTGTCCATAGTAAAGATTATTATTTTTGTTTAGTTTTGTTTACTCACCTTTGGAAGGCGATGGAGCTTCTGGGAAGGTAAAAACCATTCTTCCACCAAGACAGGTGTCTTGGAGACCCCATGACTCAGAGTCCTCATATGCCAACTGTTTTTGTCCTAGATGATCTGCATTGGGTCTACACTGTCACTGGTTATGAAAAAGTATATACAAAAAAAAAAAAAAACAAAATGATCAGACTCTGTCATGTGAGTGCTTAACATTTACTTGAAATAGCAAGACTTCGTAGTGGTTGTTGAGAAATATTTATGTGCAGTGTCTGCTACCTGTTCCTTTTCCTTCTGGCAATGATTTGTTCTCCCTAAGTTCTTCCGCGTTTTCTTTGAATTTTCTTGTTTCTTTGTCTCTTTGTCCCTCCCTCAGATGCCTCTCTGGTCTCTCTGTGTTGTTTCCAGAAGGAAAACATATCCTGCTCGTGTTAGTCCAGAATTGGTCATTTTCAAGCCAAAAAAGGTGCTCCCATCAGAGTAACATTTATACCGAAACACTTTCAAACATTCCTCCTGGCTACAGCTGTTTGAGATTTTACTCTCTGATCATCCCAGGCCCATTAATCCTAAAAGTACACATGTGATGCTTTCAAAGTGTGGCATCTGGGATGGGATCCAATACCACAGGTGAGATCTGATCCTAGCTTTCTTCTAGCTTGAAAGACACGGGTGTTCCATTTGGGGGGATATATTGGACACGAGCTGATGACAGTTTGCCTTTATTAAGTATCCCATATAAAGAGAACATTACGTCAGCCTTGGGGGATCAATAGACTTACAGACAGCCTAGGTGAAGGCAGAGAATTTTTCCTCAAAAACCAAGGCCGTGCAAGGCAGCAGAGCTAAAAACCAAGCTACCATTGCTGCTAGCCATAACATCATCACCTGGTAAGTTCGCACCTCCTGGTGTTTGAGCAGCCTTCAAAACGAGAGATTTAGGCTCATAAAGATATGACATGCCACGGTACTTATTTGGTGCATTTCATACAGACACCTCTTTGGGGGTGGGTTGGGACACAGGAACATTTGGTCAGTGCCTGTCACATGCTAACACCCCCTCCCCGAATTTTCAGAACATTCCTTTAAACTTAGATTGTTATTTCTGCCCTATGGATGGGGAAACTGAGTCTCAAAGAAAAGTTAAGCAGCATGCATTTCAATACCTGGCAGGTTGAGATCATACCTCAAGTATTTGACTCCAAAGCCCAAGCTCTTTCCACTACACCATTCTCCCGCGGGGTGTGCCCGTGGGCAAAGTGAAGATTATGTTCTAGACAGAACACGAGCAAACATGTGAAAGAGAAAACCCCAGCATAGAAGAAAAGTAACCTACAACTGAAACAGTTCATAATTCTTAATTGTTACAGCGATTCTAAATGGAAATGTATTAGGTCTAACCGTATCATTACTTGGTCATGTTAGGTCTATAAAATTATTTTCGGTGTACATGTTTTCATGTTAGGTATTTGTCACCCTGCCCCGTTGTCCTTTGGTATACCATACCTGCTCCGCGTAAACTGCATAATCTTCCATAAACTCTTGGGGACATCACAGGCAGTCTGGTAGTATAACGCATGCAAATTCTTTTCACCATTCTTTTTGCCCTAAAAATTCTTATTTCTTGTCCTGAAGGGGAGGATTTCCTTTCCCCTTTTCAGTGTTGACACGTTGCTGAGACGGAGTCCTTTTTTCTTTTTTTAATGTTTACTTATTTATTTTGAGAGAGAGAGAGTGCGTGTGTGTGCCAGTGTGTGAGCAGCGGAGGGGCAGAGAGAGAGAGGGAGAGAGAATCTGACGGTGCAGAGCCTGACATGGGGCTCAGGCCCAAGATCCACGAGATCACGACGTGAGCCGAAATCAAGAGTCAGACGTTTAACTGACTGAGCCACCCAGGTGCCCCAAGCAGAGTCCTTTCAAAGCAGATAGAAAGTTTTGATGCTAGATATCTATAAATACACAAGGAATCACAGACATCAGAGCAAAAAGGGGACGCTTACTGGAACTTGCTCAAGCATCCCATTTTTATCAAGAAAGAAATTAAGACCCAGAAAGGCCTAGAAATAGAATGTAATCGTCATACTTCCCCTATGGAGGGTGACTGTGTCATTCATTTTCCAGCTTACAAAACTTTTGAGAGTGAAAGAAGTTTTGCCTGGATGGGATGCCAGGGACCGGGTACTGGGACTGTCCAGACAGATCTGGGATCAGGAAGCCAGGGACTGGGTACTGAGACTGGCTCGACAGATCAGGATTTACAGTTGATCCTGAACAATACGAGCATGGGAACCGCAGAGTCTGCTTAGATGCAGATATTTATTGATCCATACAGTACGGTATTGTAAATGTATTTTCTCTTATGATGTTTTTAAAAATCTAGCTTGCTTTATTGTGAGAATACAGTATAAAATACAAATAACATACAAAATATGTGTTAGTCGACTCTTTATTAGGAAGCCTTCTGTTCAATAGTAGGCTATTAGGAGTTAAGTTTGGGGGGAGTCAACACTTGATTTTTTTTTTTAATTTTTAATTTTTATTTATTTTTGAGAGAGAGAGAGACATAGTGCAAGCGGGGGAGGGGCAGAGAGAGAGGGAGACATAGAATCCAAAGCAGGCTCCAGGCTCTGAGCTGTCAGCACAGAGCCCCACGTGGGGCTCAAACCCACAAACTGTGAGATCATGACCCGAGCTGAAGTTGGATACTCAACCTACTGAGCCACCCATGAGCGCCCCCTTTTTTTTAATGTTTATTTTTGAGAGAGACAGAGAGAGAGAGAGAGAGAGAGAGACAGAGCGTGAGTGGGGGAGGAGCAAAGAGAGAGGGAGACACAGAATCCAAAGCAGGCTCCAAGCTTTGAGCTGTCAGCACAGAGCCAGATGCAGGGCTGGAACTCGTGAACCGCGAGATCATGACCTGAGCTGAAGTCGGACACTTAACCGACTGAGCCACCCAGGCACCCCTGGGGGAGTCAACACTCGTACATGGAGTTTTGACCGCTTTGGGAGTCAGTACCCCTCCCCCCACTGTTGTTCAGGGGTCAACGGTATAGTTATTCTAACCTCTTTGAACTTTTATAATAATGAAGTGAGATGACACGTGAGAGCTCCTGGATTAAAGCCTGGATTAACTAGACAAACTTTAGTTAAGTCTGAACCTGCAGTAAAGTTGCCCAGGAAAATAGTGGAAGGATTGTGAACAAGACACAGGCTCTCTAACTTCTATGGCTAAGAGTCAACAGTACCAAGTGAAACAAACAAAACTGTAAAATGACAACTAACCATCAGGGTTTATTTTCGTTCGTTTTAATTTGGGTTTTTGTTTTGTATCTAACATAGACTTCCTGTCATTTCTTCCCCCATTTTATACATTTTATAGCTTGACCAAACTGTCCAATGACTTGAAGATAGAAACACATCCCCCAGACAGCTGTGCAGACAAATAAATCCCACCAGAAGGAAGGAAGGAAAAGATAAAGGAAGGAAGGGAGAGAAGGAGGCGTTAGGAAGAAACATGGGAGAACAACTGTTTCCTAAGATACAAGGTTCTGGAAACTGTACCCTGACAAGATGCTACACATTTTCAATGGACCCATTTTGTTTTGTTTTGTTTTGTTTTGAAGATTTTGTTTTATTTTTTTTTAATTTTTAAAAAGTTTTAAATTAAAAAAAAATTTTTTAATGTTTGTGTATTTTTTATTTTTTTATTTTTTATTTTTTATTTTTTTTAATTTTTTTTTTTTCAACGCTTATTTATTTTTGGGACAGAGAGAGACAGAGCATGAACGGGGGAGGGGCAGAGAGAGAGGGAGACACAGAATCAGAAACAGGCTCCAGGCTCTGAGCCATCAGCCCAGAGCCTGATGCGAGCCTGACGCGGGGCTCGAACTCACGGACAGCGAGATCGTGACCTGGCTGAAGTCGGACGCTTAACCGACTGCGCCACCCAGGCGCCCCAGTGTTTGTGTATTTTTGAAGGACAGAGAGACAGAGCACGAGTGGGGGGAGGGGCGGTGAGAGAGGGAGACACAGAATTCGAATCGGAGCTGTCAGCACAGAGCCCGATGTGGGGCTTGAACCCACAAGCTGTGAGATCATGACCTGAGCTGAAGTCAGACGCTCAATCGACTGAGTCACCCAGGCGCCCCAAGATTTTATTTTATTTTTAGGTTTATTTATATTGAGAGAGAGAGAGAGAGAGAGAGAGGAGAGAGAGAGAGACTGGGTGGGGGAGGGGCAGAGAGAGAAGGAGAGAGAGAATCCCAAGCAGGCTCTGGGCTGACAGCACAGACATGGGGCTTGTACTCACGAACTATGAGCTGAGCTGAAATCATGACCTGAGCTGAAACCAAGAGTCAGAGGGTTAACCCACTGAGCCACCCGGGCGCCCCTCAGTGGAACCATTTTAAAAGGAAACTAGGTTGAGTACCGTTTGGGATCTTAGAAGCAACAGGTTGGCTGATTATAAAATGAGGTAATTCCCTAGGCTACTACCATTTCACTGCATGAGAGCTGTCCCTATGTCTGTTGCCATTGGATATTTATTTAGTGCGTTCTGCTTTCAGAGCCCTTCAACTCACCCTTTCTCCGCTTTTGCCATACGAATAACTGCAATTCATCCCTTAATTTTTGGCTAACCGCAGAGGGAGTGATCCAGTATTGCTCTCTCGTGTTAAGTTACGAGCACCCAAGGGTAGTCAAGTGGTCCTCTCCACACAAATGCCTTTTCTAGGTTACGCCTCTTAGAAACTCCAAGTTTTACAAGTTTTGATTCTGTCTTCAAAGAGACCTAGAAGTATTCTCTTCTCTGTTTCCAAATCCAAGACGTTGGCTCTCTTCAAGACATTTTTGGTTGAAATCTTATCCCTGGAAAAGAGCGCATGAACCAATTCTACTTGCCATTTGTCCAATGGCAAGAAGGAGATGAAATGTCAAATGTTATGGAGACTGTGACGTCTGGTCCTTACCCTGTTTTGACCTTTTCGTTATTCTCTGTTCTGACCGACCGGCCGTCGCCACCCCGTCCTGCAGGTTGGCTGTGTTCTAAGGGCTGGAAGAGCAGAATTGCCAGCTAATGCACATACCAACTATTGAAAAGGTCAAAACCAGCGGATCTCCAGCTTCAGTTGAACCGCCCCCAGTGTATGCAAGTCAACTTACACAGGAACTGGCACCATTTTAGAAATGTCCTGTTCCGCCCAGTTTTAGTGCAATTTTACAAAAATACAGAAGTTGAATAATACTGATTATCTGACACTACAAAACTCATTTGGGAAAAATGACCATCCACTGCCTAATTAGATTATAAAACTCACAGAGGGCTATGACTATGTCTAATTTGTACTCAACTAAATTTTTCCTTTAAAAAAATTTTTTTTAATTAATTTGTATATTTTGAGAGAGACAGCATGAGTAGAGGATGGGCAGAAAGAGATACGGAGAGAGAGAATCCCAAGCAGATTCCATGATGTCAGGGCAGAGCCCAATGCGGGGCTTGAACTCATGAAACCATGAGATCATGACCTAAGCTGAAATCAAGAGTCGTACATTTAACCGACTGAACCACCCAGGTGTCCCGCAAATGAAAATTTTTCAAGTAAAACTCTAGGATTTTTTTTCAAGTAAGAATTTTCCAGTAGGGTTCCCCTGAAAATGACTGATTTTTCCTATCTTAAGCTTGAGAATTTTATTCCTAAGTCAAGTTTTATTTTCCTTCTGTCTTTGAATTAGATCTTAGTCTTTATGATGGTACATTTTCTCCCCCATGCAACCATGAACAACGCTAGAAAGTGAGCAGTTAAAATGAAAATATCTTATATTTCCATGGCAATACATACGCTGCAAAAAATTATTGTTTTAGTCAGGATAGGACAGTTTAAGCTGCAGTAACAAATTAATCCTCAAATCTCAGCGCTTAATACACTAAAGCTTTATTTCTTGTCACATGTCATATCCAATGTAGGCTTGCTGGGAGTTGGGTTCCACATTAGCTCACTCACAGGCTGATGATGGCTCCATTATCCTAACTAAACACGTGCCTTTGGAGTTTGCTGTGCCAGCCTTAGAAAACACGCATCCTTCCATATTTGGGCCTAAGTTGGAAAAGCATCACTTTAGCTCATAACACGTTGGCCAGAATTTATCATATCACCCTACCGGGGGTGGAAATATGGGTGATCGCCTGACTATTCCATCAGTAACAGATGTCTCTGCCACACACATTTATGTCAATGTCTTCACGTAGGCATAATAACCTTGAGATGGTGACAACTTTGTTACTAGTCACAACATAGCAGCCATGCACTGTGTCCCCATTCTGTATTAGGGAATGGACCCTTCCAACGTCACGTACTCGTAATCTGGAAACTGAGGCTCAAGGAGAGCAGTGCGTGAGTTCAGGTCAGGCCGGAATCAGATGCTATGGTGGAGTTAGAAGCAGAAGAGATTTATTGGGGGTCGCTCCCATGACACCTAAAGGACTGAAGCAGACACGAAAGCCTTCGGGTCACAGTGGGGGTCTGACTCCTGCAAGAGCGCAGGGAAGGGAAAGAGGCAGCCTCAGACTGACCGGCACCTCTGTGGGTCCCTGAACCCAAAGGAATCTCCAAAGGGAAGCTTACTAGTAAAAGAATCTCACACTGAGCAGATGGGCCCTAGGGCCCATACCATGCTCGGTCGGCAGCGGGGCACCCATGCCCTTGGCTCTGACACTGAGGCAGATCCCAAAAGGCACAGCAGTTGGAGGCTGTCAGCTGACTTCTCACAGCAGGTTTCTCTTGCAGGGGTGCCACGGAGAGCTACACAGAGGGTAACTGGGTAAGCCCCCAAACGTACTCCAGTGTCCCGGCCTTAAGACTTTCTGCTACTCCAGCAAGTAATTCCGGCACGAGTTACCGCCAAACCGTTAATATGGTTACCTTACTATGAACTGGAGAAAGAACAATCTTTTTAAAAAAGAATAAAGAAGCAATAGGGACCCATATTAAAGTCCAGTGGTCATGAAATTACAGTGCTAGCCTCATCTCTGCCCTTGACTGGCTGTGTGACCTCAGGCCAGCCCATTGACCTCTCTGTGCCTTGACAGTCTCTTCTGTGAAGTTAGATGATTCGACTAGACCAGCAGTTCTCAAACTTTACTGTGAGTCACAATCACTTGGAAGGCTTGTGAAAACAGAGTTTCTTTCTCGGCAAATCTTGGGTGCGGCTGGAGATCTGCGTTTCTAACAAGTTCCCAGGCGCCGCTGCTGGTTGGGAGCCTACACTTTGAGGACCACTCAGCTAGATGCTCTCTAAGCTCATTTCAAATGCATGGATACTATGTGCTTGTGATTCAGCTCCATTCCTTTCAAACTATCATGGCCACAGTTATTTATACCCACCTCCTCACTCTCCATTATAAACTAATGTAAATGTTGCCTTTATTGCTATTTATAGGTTGGCTGTATAGGCAACCTATAAATTAATTAAAAAATAGCTAAGGATTTCTTACCACGTGACATATTATTGTGCCAAATACAGAGAAAATATCCTTTATGCTTGAGTTAAGAGACTAATAGAAGACAGGCACCTGGGGGGCTCGGTCAGTTAAGCGTCCAACTTCTGTCATGATCTCACGGTTCATGGGTTCAGTCCCCACGTAGGGCTCTGCACAGACAGCTCAGAGCCCGGAGCCTGCTTCGGATTCTGTGTGTCTCTCTCTGTCTCTGTCCCTCCCTCACTCATGCTGTCTCTCTCTCTCTCAAAAATAAGCACTCAAAAAAGAAATTTAAAAAAAGGAGACTAAGAGAAATCACCCTCATCATCATAACCAACATTTAGTGAATAGACGCTATGTCCTGAACTCTGTGCCAGCCCTTTAATTCCATTGTCTCATTGATAGAAGTATATGATTAAACCTTCTGTTATGAGAGTTATAAAGAAGGAATAATAAGATTTGCAGCAGAAAAATAGAACCAGAGTGGGTTTCAGAGCAGACAGGCAAAGTGGGGGAGGAAGAACCTAGCACAAGGAGTACTGGGAGCAAAGTTGTAGGTATACAGACATGGTGTGGTCTGTCTGGGGAGTGGAGAGTAGCTTGGTGAAGTCGTAGCATAAACTCGAGGGGTCTTGCAGGCGAGGAGGGAACGTTGTGTAGGCACATGGGGGAAAGGAGTAGAATACATTCAGAGAGGCAGTTTCAGTTCAGTGGATCCAACGTATTTGACATCCGTGACTTAGAGCAGTCTGTCCCACCTGGTAGGTAAGCAAACACTGGCCAATGTTTTCACTGGAGGGAGACGAAAGCGTGTAAGACATATCTCAGCTCTGCTATGGAGTCAGCCATATGGCCGTGAGCAAGCAAGTAAGCTTTCTCGTTCTTCTCTGTAGAATGAATGTGGCACCCCCCATGCCTATTTCAAAGGATGGCGAGGGGCAGAAAGTGGGAGCACGTTTTTAACCACAACGCTATGCGCATCGCTATGACGTTAATAATGAGAAGCCTCTCTTGGATTTTGAAGTGTTTTCGTTCAAAATGATTCATGTTTCGACATTTTCAGCTTTCTGATTTAAAAACAAATTTCAGTCTCTTCCAAAAAGTCCAGACTTCCCGCAGAGAATGGCCGAGCATTTACCCGGTTGTCTGTGGGGTGACCTATACTTCTGGCAGCTTTAGGAAGGTAGAAAGGGAGTCCTCAACTTGTTGACTTGGTATCATCAGAGTTTCTCCACCCCCCATGGGGTAGGTTGTCCTCTCCTGACTAAAGGCAAATAGGGAACTCCTGGAGAGTTAGTCTATGTGATGTTTTGCGGTTTAGGACAATAAAAACATGACACGAACATAATGGAAAACTAAAACACAGTCCGCCAAAGCATGTTGTAATTAATATATCCCAGGAGGTCAATTGGCCTCTTTCTCTGGTTGGAGCCTAAAGGAACAAAGGGAGGAAGGGGAAAACCCAATCCAGTTAGAGAAAATGGAGCTCAGGTGAAGGTCAAGGCTGTGCTCTAGGGATCTTTCATTAACCACTTGCAGGCAGGTTCAGAAGGGGTTAATATAAGCCTGACCTCTGGCATTAGGAATATGCTGTCAAGGGACAATCAGATTCATAGCCAGTGAAAAGGCAGGAAACCTCGTCTACACCTCAATTAACAGATGCATATAGAGCTGGTATTTGGAAAATTGAGTTCGTCTATGAGGAGCTGTGGAAGCTGGCTAACTTGGGACACCTTGCTTTTATGGGTTATCATTCCCCTTAAGCAGATGGCTAAATTAAATTTGAAGGTATCCGAAGACTGAATTAGAGGAAATAATTCAAAATTCAAAGGGAACTGTTCTCAAAGAATAGATAATATTGAATAATCTACATTTGGCTTTAGAATTTTATCTAACTCATTTTCAGCGTATTTGCCTATACATTTTACGTTGTTGAGATGAATATTAAAACAGACCAACATTGTTTGGGTCCTCAACACCCAGAGTGAGGTGCAGGTGGTTGAGAGTCCCGCTTTGGAAACATAAAATATGCGTTGGAGACATAAAATAGACATCCAAGTGGAAGTGGGAAGTATATGAAAAACCTCAGAAGCCATCGCTTCAACACTTATATCCTGAGCTACCAGCCTACAATTTTAACCATAAAAGGTTCAGCCATTTTCACATCTCCCCTTGGATGTTCCACGGACACGGCGAATCTAGTATGTCTGAAACAAAATATGTCCTCTTCTTCAGTAACTTGGCTTTCTTTTTGTCATTTCTGTTCCAAATTCATTACTGTTCCAAACCACCTCCGTTCTAGATCCCATGGATTGTCTAGGCTCCCCTTTCCTTTCCCTTTCTTTCTTTCTTTCTTTCTTTCTTTCTTTCTTTCCTTCTTTCTTTCTTCTTTCTCTTGAGGTCAATTCACCAAGCCCCATCACTCATACCTTTCCCAAATCCCTTCCCTTTCGACTTCATGTGTTACTACTCTGGTCTAGTCCAATATCTCCAGGATTCCTTGACACCTAGAAAGAATCATACAGACTCTCCGAACATTCAATGTCATTCTTTTTCTTACTTCCATGTTTCTCTTTCAAAACAAAGTCCTTTGCAGGTGTCCCTTTTCAACTCATAACAATTTCTTGACACATCATTTGTTGGTAGAGACTGCTAGATGACTCCCAGTGTACATTAATCCATTCATTATTCCTGAGAAACAAAACCCTCGAGAAAGTGCTTAGCTCAGAAACCCACCTTTCCCAATCCCCCTGGCAGTTACATTCAGTCATGTGATCAAGTGCTTTCCAATGAGAGATAAGCATCATTTGCATGGATTTTTTTGAGCTGTTTGCTTCAAAAAGAGTGTTTTCTTCAGCCTCCTTTCCTCTTTCCCAGTGCTGGAATGTGACCACAGTGCCAGAGCTCCAGCAAATGTCTTGAATCTTAAGATAACCTTGAGGGTAGATGTCAGCTCTGAAGATGGCTGAACAGAAAGATAGGAGACAGTCTCGAATGACTTCAGAGGGCTGTCAGATCAACCAGCACTGGGCTGCCTAAATCTGTACTTTTATATTTATTAAAAAAGTAAACATTTGTACATTAACCCACTACCCTGGGGGTATGTTGTTTACAGGTGGATACAAATCTGAGCTGATATACCATTATCCCTGAGGTGCAGAAAGTTCTTGATATTCACAGTGGAAACTTGGCCTACCGCTAAGCATGTTCCTACAACACGTCTACCAGAAACATTTTTTTGTGTGATCAAATTAATATACTCCACATGGGATACGCATTTTCCTGTTTCTAGAATTTACCATATTACCTCAGGAGCCCTGACTTTTATTAAGCCCATTAACATCTAAGAAATACCTTGCATTGGACTAAAATAAATGATAGATTAATAGTCTTCTCAAGATGGGAGGAATTTAAATTTTCTCTACTCCCAAATGACACACTGAAAGAAAATTCTCTGTGTCCTTGAGACTCAAAGTGTATTTGCTGATCCACAGCATGTTAAAGACTCCGGGTGATTCAAATGCACCTTCAAGTTTGAGAAGCATTTCATCTGCAACATCTCTAATCAAGTGCCATTCAACTGTTGTTTAGGTTGTGCAAAATACACAAAAACCCTAGACTTTTCTTGGACAGCTGTAATTGTTAGCAAGTCATTCCACATTATAAGCTAAAAATTGCCTCCTTGGAACTTTCACTTGCGGTCTCTGGAATAACAATAAAAATTACTATTTCTGGTCTCTGGAATAACAATAAAAAATACTGACCCACCACCCACCACAATTATTTAAAGATAGGTATCATTGGTTCTAAGCCTTCTCTTTTCTAAGGTGGACAACCCATCTGAGTTGGCATTCTTCACATAACCAGATTTTTAGACATTTCATCTGAATCTGATGCACATTTGGTTATTGGTGCCCGAATTAAAATACAAAATTGCCATTCAATATTATTCTCGAAGCGTGTGGGACTAGATGCCACAAGAAACAGTGAGTAGTCTGTGACTCCCTAAATCTGCGTCCAATTGCGTGCAGTCGAGTTAATCTCTATAGTTTTGATGTTGTTCTTGTGATTGGCACGTATTTTCATAGTTTTTAATTGGGAAAAACTATGTGTAAGTCAAGGTCTCTCTTTTCTCTTTCGAGAGTTTCATTTGCTACCACCAAAAACTAATATATATGTATACATATTAGTTTTTATATCTATCTATCTATCTATCTATCTATTGTGCCCCGAGCTCTCTCCAGTTAGTCTTAGTTTCTAGCTACCCAGAGGACACTTTGTCTTAAGTAACTTTCTGGTATCTTAGATTCAATAGCTTTATCTAACTCATCTTTCTGTCTTTTTTTAGTGATATATATATATACATATATATGTATATATGTATGTATATATATAGTTTTATATATAAATATAAATATATATGCCTTCTTACCCTTTTAGAGAGCAGTTTTATTGACAGCTGGAATTCATATTTCCTATACCACCTGGCACAATGAAGAATTCACCCTAGACACCAAAGAAATATTTTTAAATGAATGAGTCACTGTTTATTTGCTGAGACGTAGGACATTACTAGATTAGACTTCAGCAGAATGAGTTGGGAGAGACAGACCAGGAAAATGCTAGAACTCTTCTTGCTATCTTTAGGTGAAATGCATAGCTCCCTGTGGGATTGTCCCAACAAAGGAGCTGACCTAGTTTAATAGAGTATAAATATAGTGTGTTCCCAAAAAGTCCCCAAACACTAGATACACAAAAGTGTGTCTTCGGTGTTTCAAGTGGTGCAACTTACACAGATTGACCCACTTAGAGTGAGCCTTTTTACACAACGTGGTTTCTGTTTAAACTAGGGCCATCCAGCAGAATTCTTGCTGTCTACACGCTGATGAGGTTCAACTGCTTTTCTCTGAATGGCAAAGAAGCGGATGGCAACAACAGCTTTTACCAAAATCACGTGGTTCCCACAAAGAAGTGGACGTAAATGCAGACACGAAGAACACCTAACTAGTATTTCCCATCATTTTATAGTCTCGGTTTGTGCCGCCTCACTCAGGACTCTATTTATATCTTCTAGATATTTTGTCTGAGGTTAGAAAGCTGTCGGTGGTGAATATTTTTGCCCTGATTATGGTTCCACGAAATATCCATAAACATTAGTATCTGGGCAAAAAAATACCATCATGCGTTTCTTCCCGGTTGTAGAATTTTTAGAAAAACGGACCACTGTACTGAAACGGCAAGGGTAAATCTTAAGCAACGTTAGTCAGATCTTGCCCTAAGTAAAAATTAAGCAAGACTTGAAAACAAACAAACAAACAAACAAACAAAAAAACAGTATCAGTGGCACAGAGATACTTGGAACATCCAGAGAACTTTCGCAGGCTACCTGTTTTCTTCCTGTGCACTGACCCCAGCAAAGCCAAATTCCAATCTGGTAATTCATAGAGGATAGAGTTCTGCATTTCTCCCTCTCCTTTTCATCCCTCTCATGACGCTGATGTGCTCAAGGGGCCTGAGGCCATCTCCCCTTGGGACAGCTCCCCTATCTTGGAAGGACTAGGAGAACTGAGGGCAGTCCAGGGCAAGAAGGAATGCAGGTTAGGAACAGGGGCTCATTTTCCCCCCCCCCCCCACTTTGAAGCTGTAAAAGCGAGCTAAAAGAAAAATCGGTCTCAGATTGATGGAAGATTTGGGTCGCTTCCAACCTTTTGCTATTGCTAACAATGCTGCAATAGATATTCATGTAGATCATTTTGCATGTGACCCAGTATAACTCTAGGATACATTCCCAGAAGTGGAATAGCTGGGTCAAAGAGTATATGCATTTGTAATTTTAATAGATATTACCAAATTGCCCTCCCTAGGGGTTGTAACAATTTACATTCCCATCTGCAATGGATGAGAGTAAATCTTTTCTTACAGCCTCCCCAACAGATTGTATCACCCTTTTAGATTTTTTGACAATCTGATAGGTGAAAAAAATAGTATCTCAGGGTAGTTTTTACATTGCATTTTACTTACGAGTAGTTTCATATCTTTAAAAATACTTTGTATTTCCTTTTATATTCTTTGCCCATTTCCCCACTGGATTTTATCAAAATTTAGGAGCTCTCTATATATTAGGGAGAGAAGCTCCTTTTCTCGATACTAGTTACAAGTATTTTAACGCAGTTTAACATTTATATTTTCCTTTTTAAGTGGTACATCTTCATGCCGAAATTTTCTCTTAATTTTATGTAGTCAAATATAACAATTTTTTTTTAATTTGGAGCTTTGATTTATATTTAGATAAGCTTTTCTCTATCCAAGCCTATAATGGAATCCTTCCATGGTTTCTTCCAGTATTTTTATGATTTCATGTTTTATATTTAAATCTTGATCCATTTGGAATTTATCCTTGCTCGAGGTATGGTATTTTTTTAAACGTTGGTAACGTTATGGAGATCACATCAATTTTTAAAATTAGGTTAGATAAAAATGACATCTTTATGATGTTGGTTCTCCCAAACTAAAATCTGCATATCTTTCCATTTGTTAAACTTTGCTATCTTTAGTTAATTTTGCCGAGTTTTCTTAGTATGGCTTGGACTTCTCATGGGAATTTTTCCCTTATCCTTTTGTGTTGCTATTGTAAATGGGACTTTTTTCTTCTTTCATATCTGCCCCCTCGTTACTATTTAGATATACGAAAATCATCGATTTATTTGTATTAACTGTATAGCCGCACTGACTGGGTTTTTTGAGTCTCTGCTTTTACTCACTTTATTTTCTTGGCTTTTCCAGATTACCACCAAACACTTTCAAATATTGTGATTCATTCCTTGTTTCCGATTTTGCGCCTGTATCTTTCTTCTCTAGTCCAACAGGGTTCACTAGAGACTTCAGTGCAATGTTAAAGAACATTGTGATGACTGCAGTCACCTGCTTGACGCTTCTAGTTGGAATTCCTCTGTGGTTTTTCAATTAAAAGTGATGCTCATTTTGGGGCTCAGAAATATTTAACGATATCTTGAAAGTATCTAGCCCTATTTTATTGAGCTTTTAAAACTCAAGAATAACTGATGGATTTTTTTTAAGCGAGGTTTATGGAAGCATAATTTTCATAGGGCAAAATTCAGATTTTTTGGGTGTGGTGCTCAGAGAATTTTGACAAATGTTTACAGTTCTCTAATTACGAGCACATTCAAATATAAGAAATTGTCATCTCCACAAAAAGTCCCCTTGTGCCACTCTGTAGTCAATCTCCTTAACATTCCTACCCCTGACAGCTACCAACCTGATCTTTTTATCCATGGTTTTGTATTTTCCAGAATAAACGGAATTGCACAGCCTATAGCTTTTTTTTTTCCTTTTTTTTTTTTTGCATCTTGCTTCTTTCTTTTAACCTAATGCTTTTGAGACGCATCCATATTGTTGCATTTATGAGCAGTTTGTTTGTTTTTATGGTTAAGGAGCGCATTGTATGGACGCACCACGGTTGTTCAGCCATTCACCAGCTGACAGACATTTGGGATGTTTCCAGATTTCAGTTTGCTATAAACAACCTACTGACCTCCGTGTGCTCTTATGCTTCCATTTCTTTGAGGTAAATATTTAGGAGTGAAACAACATGAGCTGTGTGATAAATATAGGCTTAACTTTATAAGAAAGTGCCAAACTCGTTTCCCAAGTGCCTGTGCCATTTTTGCATTTAGACCAACAACGTATGAAAATTACGGTTGCTCTGTATGCTTGCCAGCCCTTTGCCTTGTATTTTTCTTTCTTTCTTTCTTTCTTTCTTTCTTTCTTTTTCTTTTTTTTTTTTTTTTTTTTTTTGCAATTTTGTAGGTGCATGGTTGCATCTCTTTGTGACTTTCATTTGCATTTCCTTAATGATTAATGATGTGGAGCATCTTTTCATGTGCTTATTTGCCATCTGTATCTATTCTTTGGTAAAGTATCTGTTCAAATATTTTGCCCATCGCTTAATTAGGACTTTTGTCTTCTTCTAATTATTTTTAACAACTTAATGAAGTATAATTAACAAACAGTAAACTGCACATAGTAAGAGTATACAACTTGATAAGTTTTGACAGATGTATAAACATCACCAAAATCAAGATAATGAATAGATCTATCATCCCTAAAGGTTTCTTCTTGACCCATGGTCAGCTGTCTCCTCCCAAACCTTTCAACTCTTGCACTCATCCTTGGGTGACCGATGACATGATCTCTGCTGCCAATTAGGTTACTTTTTTTAGAATTTTATATAGATGGAGTCACAGAGTATGCTTTTTTTTTTTTTTAGTGTGGCTCCTTTCACTGGCATAATTATTCTGAAAAACTCTATGCTGTTCCATGAGTCAATAGTTCATTTCTTTTTGTTGCTGAATAGAATCTCATATACGGAGGCGCCATAATTTGTGTATCCGTTCATCTGTTGGTGAACATTTGGTTTGTTTCCAGCTTCTGGCTATTACAAATAAAGCTGCTGTGAACACTTGTGTGCAAGACTTTGTGTAGACGTGTACTGGCATTCGTCTTGGGAAAATATCTAGGAGTAAAACTGCTGTGTCATGTGGGAGGGGTGTGTTGAACATTTGAAGAAACACCAAACTTTTCTTTATCTTTTTTTCTTAATTTAGATATAATTCACATTCCATAAAACTCACCGTTTAAAAAATGCACAATTTAATGGTTTTTCATAAACTCACAAGATTGTACCAATATCTAGTTTTAGAATATTTTTAGCACTCCAGAACATTTTTATCACTGTATTCATTAGCAGTCACCCCAATTCTTCCGTCCACCCAGCTCCTATCAACCACTATTCCACCATTCTACTTTCTGTCCCTATGGATTTGCCTTTTTTTGGTCTTACACATATATGGTCTTCTGTCCCTATGGATTTGCCTTTTTTTGGTCTTACACATATATGGTCTTTTGTGTCTGGCTTCTTTCCCTTTTCCACGTTCATCCATTGTGCAGCATGCATCAGAATTTCATTCCTTTTTTATGGCTAAATACCATGCCATTCTGTGGACATACCAAATTTGTTTATCCATTCATCAGTTGATACACATCAAGTTGATTCCGCATCTTGTAACGCACATACAAATTTTTGCGTGAATGTGTTTTCACTTGTCATGATGTACACTCAGGTGTGAAACTGGCGAGTCGTATAGTAACTGTATGTTCAACTTTTGTCAACATGTTTTCCACGGCAGATGCACCATGGGACATTCCCACCAGCAGTGCACAAGATTCCAATTTCTCTGCATCCTTGCCAAAACCTGTTATTTGCCTTCCTTCTTCTTTTAAGTCATAGCCATTCTATTTAGTATGAAGTGGTATCTCATGGTGGTCTTGAGTTGCATTTATCTAATGACCAATGATAACTGAGTATCTTTTCATATGCTTACTGGCCATTTTGGTCTATCTTCTTTGGAGAAATATTTATTCAAAGCCTTTCCCTACTTTTTAATTGGGACATTTGTCTTTTTACTGTTGAATTTCAAGAGCTCTTAATATATCTGGATATTAACCCTTGTCAGAGATACAATTTGCAAATATTTTTACGCATTATTTGGGTTATCTTTTCTCTTTCTGGGTAGTATCCTTTGATGCACAAATGATTTTAAATTTTATGAATTCTAATTTACTTACTTTTTTGGTTATTTGTGCTTTAAGTGATGTATCTGATGAACTAATCCAAAGTCATGAAAATTTACACATATGTTTTCTTCTATGAATTTTATAGTTTTAACTCAACACATAGGTGTTATGTATTTAGGTTAATTTTTTTTATTTTTAAAAAATATCCATTTATTTTTGAGAGAGAGAGAGTGAGCTCACTTGGGGGAGGGGTAGAGAAGAAGGGAGACACAGAATCCAGAATCCAAAGCAGGCTCCAGGCTCTGTGCTGTGAGCACAAAGCCCGATGTGGGGCTCCAACCCATGAACTGTGAGATCATGACCTGAGCCAAGTCGGACAATTAACCAACTGAGCCAACCAGTCACCCTTAGGTTAATTTTTATATGTGGTGTGAGGTAGGTGTCTAATTCCAGTCTTTTGGATGTGGATATCCAATTGTTCCAGAACCATTTGTTGAAAAGACTATTTGTTCTCTCATTCGATTGATTGGCATCCTGGTTGAAAATCAATGGAACATAACTATATGTGTTTATTTCTCATTTGTCTTCTGCTGATCTCCATGTCTTTTCATGCTAGTTCCACACCATCTTGATTCATGTAGCTGAACAGTAAGTTTTTGAAATCAGGAAATGTGAGTCCTTCAATGTTAGTTTTCTTTTTCAAGTTGTTTTTGGATATTCTGGTTACCTTGCATTGTAATGTGAATTTTACAACCAGCTTATCAGTTTTTGGGAAAAAAAAGCATTTGGAATTTTGATAGTGATGCCTTGAATGTGTAGATCAATTTGGAGGCTATTACAGTGTAAATAATATTATATATTCCAATCCATTTATTTAGTTGTTCTTTAATTTCTTTCAACAATGTTTTGTAGATTCCAATGAATAATTCTTAAACTTCTTTTGCTAAATTTATTCCTAAGTATTTTTCTCTTTTTATGCTAGTGTAAATTAAATTGTTTTCTTTTATTTTATAGGTTCAACTATTTCCTTCCATAATTTATTTACTTTTTATAATTTGCATCCAAGTTAGTTAGCACATGGAGCAACAATGATTTCAGGAATAGATTCCTTAATGCCCCTTTCACATTTAGCCTATCTCCCCTCCCACAACACCCCCCCCCCCCGCCACCCCCTGTTTGGTCTGTATATTTAAGAGTCTCCTATGTTTTGTCCCCCTCCCGGTTTTTATATTACTTTTGCTTCCCTTCCCTTATGTTCATCTGTTTTTTATCTTGAAGTCCTCATAAGAGTAAAGTCATATGATATTTGTCTTTCTTGGACTGACTGATTTCGCTTAGCATAATGCCCTCTAGTTCCATCCACATAGTTGCCAATGGCAAGATCTCATTCTTTTTGATTGCCAAGTAATACTCCATTATATGTATACCACATCTTCTTTATCCATTCATCCATCAATGGACTTTTGGGCTCTTTCTAAATTGTTTTCTTAATTTCATTTTCAGATTGTTCACTACAAATGAGTTAAAATGCAACTAAATTTTATATATTGATTGTGTATTGTATATTATATATTGATTTTGTATAAACTTTGTATCCTGAATTTGTTTAGTAAGGCCAATAAATCACTTCTGGATTCTGTAAGACTTTCTATACACAAGATCATGTCATCTGCAAATAAAAATAATTTACTTTTTCCTTTACAACCTGAATGCCTTTTATTTCATTTTCTTACCCAATTTCCCGGGCTAGAACCTTCAGGAAATGTTGAATAGAAGTGTTAGTGCTAAGAGTAGAGATTCTTATCTTGCTCTTGATCTTTGGGGTAAAATCTTTCAGTCTTTCACCATTAAGTATGTGTTAGTTGTATGTTTTCTACTGATGCCTTTTATCAGTCTGAGGAAGTTCTCTTATATTTTCAGTTTGATTTATGTATTTGTCATGACAATATGTTCAATTTTTTCGAATATATTTTCTGCATTTATTGAGATTATTATGTGCTCCCCCCCCCTCCCATTTATTCTATGGATATAGTGACATTGATTGACTTTTATAGGTTGGTTCAACCTATACCAGGGATAAATTCCTGTTGGTTATAGTGTATAATCCTTTTTAGAGGCTGATTCAGTTTGCTAGTATGTCACTGTGGAATTTTTGTCTCTATATTTATAAGGGACATTGGTGTCCGTATTTTTTTTTCTTGTAATGTCTTTTTTGCTTTTGATTTCACAGTAATATTGGATTCATCAAAAGGAAAGTGTTCCCCTCTCTTCTATTATTTTTGAAAGAGTTTAAGAAAGTTTGATCTTAATTCTTTTTTAATGTTTGGTAGAATTCTCTAATGAAGACATCTAGATCTGGGCTTTTCTTTAGGGAAACATTTTTTATGACTAATTTAATCTCTTTACTTATTATAGGTCTATTCAGATTTTTAATGTTTTTCTTAAGCTAGTATTAGCAGTTTGTGTCTCTCTGCGTATTTTTCCTTATCACATATGCTATCTAGGTTTCATCTATGTTGATATATGATATAAGATATTATTCTAATAATCTTGTATATATACCAATATGTAAATAATATATGATTCATGTCATATAATTTATAACATACAAATTATATATTTCTATAATTTATAATATAATATACAATATACAACTAATATATAATTTATGTAATATAATATATAATATAAATACAAAAGATTAATAATGTCTTCTCCAACTTTAGTAATTTGAATCTCTTTTTTTCATGGTTACCATATCTCATTTTGTTGACCTTTTCAAAGAACCTCCATTGGTTCATTTATTTATTGTTTCTATTCCCTATTTTATTAATTTCTGCTACAATTTTATAATTTTCTTCTTTCTGCTTCTTTTGAATTTAATTTGTTCTACTCTTACTAGTTTTTTTATGGTAGAAGTTTAGTTTATTTATTTGAGTTCTTTTTTCTTTTATAATATGTTTTGGAACTACCAATCTTCCTCTGGTAACTGCATTAGCTGCATCCTGTAGGTTTGGGTCCGATTGTGTTTTCACTTTCATTTACTTCAAAATATTTTCTAATTTTATTTGTAATTTCTTCTTTGACTCACTAGTTATTTATGTGGGTGTTATTTAATTTCCACACAGGTGGATTTACCAAATTTATGCTATTGGTGACCAATTTCTTTCTATTGTGGTGAGTGAATATACTTTATATGGTACCACTCTTTTTCCTTTCTTTCTTTTTCTTTTCTTCTTTCTTTCTTTTCTTTCTTTTTTTATTTTTATTATTTATTTATTTATTTATTTATTTGTTTGTTTGTTTTTGAGAGAGAGAGAGAGAGAGCGCTCATGCATCGGTGGGAGAGCCAGACTGAGCTCGGCTGGTTCTCACAACCATGAGAGCATGACCTGAGTCGAAATCACAAGTCAGATACTTAACCAACTGAGCCACCCAGGTGCCCCACATCATTCTTTTTGATTTTTTGAGACTTGTTTTATGGTCTAACATCTGGCTACCCTGGAGAATGTTTCACGTGCTTTAAGAAGAATGTATGTTCTCCTGTTGTTGTGTGGAGTATTCTATACATATTTGTTGGGTTCAGTTTGTTTACAGTGTTGTTCAAGTTTCTATTTCTTTGCTGATATTCTACCTAACTGTTTTATTTATAAAACGTGGGGCATCAAGGTTGACAGCTATTTATATTCATTATTTGTTTCCCCCTAAACTATGCCAGTTTTTACTTCTTGCATTTTGGGACTTTGTTAGCTGTATATATGTTTATAAGTGTTATATCTTTTTGATGGATTGGCACTTTTATCATTATAAAATGTCCTTCCTTGTCTCTAGTAACCTTTTTTGTCTTAAAGTCTTTTTTTTTCTGATATTGGTGCAGACACATTGTTATAGTAAGCATGGTATATAATTTTTCACCCTTTTACTTCCAACGTGTTTGCATCTCTGAATCTAAAGTATGTCTTCTAGGTATAACATATAGTCTGATCTTTTTTAAAAACTGTTTTATGTTTATTTATTTTTGAGAGAGAGCAAGACAGAGTGTGGGGGGGGAGGGGTAGAGAGAGAGGGAGACACAGAATGTGAAGCAGGGTCCAGGCTCTGAGCTGTCAGCACAGAGCCCGACACGGGTTTGAACTCATGAACCGCGAGATCATGACCTGAGCCGAAGTCGGACACTTAACCAGCTGAGCCACCCAGGTGCCCCTAGTTTGATCTTTTTTAATCCCTTCAGCCAATCTATGTTTTTTAATTTAAGAGTTTAATCTAGTTATATTTAATGGTATTACTGATACAGTACAATTTATGTTTGCCTTTTGCTGTTTGTTTTCTATATGTCTAATGAATTTTATTGTTCCTCTGTTCCTCCATACTGTTATCTTTTATGTTAAAAACATATTTTGCAGTGTACCATTTTAAGTCCTTTATCTTCTCCACTATTTATTTTGAGTTATTTTCTTAGTGGTTGCCCTGATGAGTAACATGTTCATTTATAACAGTCTTGTTCATATTTACAACAACGTAATTTCAATAGTATATGTTAAGGACTGAATGAATTGTGTCCTTTCAAAATTCCTATGTTCAAGACTTAACCCCCAGTATGACTGTATTTGGAGAAAGAACTTTTAAAAGTCTACATGAGATCATAAGGGTTGGGCCCTAATCTGATATGATTGGTGTCCTTATAACGAGAGGAAGAAATACCAGAGGGCTCTCTCTCTCTCTTTCTGCATGCCTTATAAACACAGATTTATAATTGTTGCTTTATGCAGTTGTCTTTTCAATCAGATGGGAGAAAAAAAAGAATTAAAGACAGAAATACATTTATGCAGTCATTTACATTTACCTATGTAATTACCTTTACTAGTGCCTTTAAAGTGTCCTTATGTTGTCCTAGAGGTCTCTAAAGCTTTGTATATTTTTTCCTTATTTCCCCCCATTTCTTCAGATTGGATAATAGCAATTTATTTATATTCAACTTTACTTATTCTTCTGCTTGCTCAAATATTTTGCCAAGGGTTTCTATTGAATTTTTTATTTCAGCTATTGTATTTTCCAATTCTGGAATTTCTATTTGATTCTCTTTTTTGTAATAATTTCTCTTTGTTCATACTCTGTTCAAGAAAACATAATTCTCATACTTTCCTTTAATTCTTTGGACATGATTTCTTTTAGTTTTTTGAACATTTAAAAAATGGCTGATTTAAATTTTGTGTTTGCTAAGTCCAATTTTTTTCTGAGCTTCCTCAGGGACAGTTTCTTTTGACTGCTTTTTTCCCTGGGTAGAAGCCATACTTACTTGTTTCTTTCCAAGTCTCATAAATTTTTACTGAAAACTGGATATTTGAAATAATTAAATCTGGCAATTCTGGAAATCAGATTCTCCTCCTTCTCCAGGGGTTGTTGTTGTTTCTACTTATAGTAGTTGTTTGCTTACTGAATTTTCTGAACTAATTCTATAAAGTATTTATTATTTGTCATGTGTGGCTACTGAAGTCTCTGTTTGGCTAGCTTAGTGGTCGCCTAATGATTGGATAGAGATTTCTGTAAATTCTGTGGCTCTATAAAAACATACCACAAACTCGGTGGCTTAAAACAACACACATTTATTCTATTATAGGTCTGGATGTCAGAAGTCTGAAATAATTTTTACTGGGCTGAAATAAAGGTGTTAGCAGGATCGCAACGTCTCCAGAAGATCAAGGGGAGGATTTGTTTTTCTGTCGTTTCCACCTTCTTCAGTTGCATTCCCTGGCTCATAGGCCTTTCTTCAGTCTTCAAAGCCAACAGTGTAGCATCTTTCTGTAATCTGCACATTGCCTTTTTTTGAGAGAAAGAGAGAGCAAATGGATGAGGGGCAGAGGGAGAGGGAGGGAAAGAATCCCAAACAGGCTCCATGCTCAGCGCAAAAGACGCTCCACTGACTGAGCCACCCAGGCGCCCCACGCATTGCCTTTTTATTTATGTGTCAAATATCCCTTACCTTCTCCCATGTAAGGACACATATTATTGTAAACTTAGGGTTCATCCAAGTAAGCCAAGATAATCCCCCCTCCCAGTATCCCTCAAAACATCAGTATGTCTCTTATGCCATGTAAGGTAATATTCACAGGTCCCAGAGATTAGGATTTGGACATCTTTGGTGGCCATTAATCAGCCTACCACAGCCATAAACGAATCTTCTAGTCTTTTCAAAGAGGCTGTGTGTGTGTGTGTGTGTGTGTGCGTTGGGGAACACCTTCAACACAGCCAAATAATTGACAACTGTCTTAACCTTCACTTTCTGCTTAAGCAAATTCTCTTATCCTAACTTTTCCTTTTAAGACTTTTGATTCATTTGTTATTTACCCCAGTCATTATCCCCCACCGCAGGCAGCCACAAAGTTAAAACACTAATCAGTAACTGTTCTTGACAAGGGCATCCGGGGAAGAAGGCTTTTCATATTGAACAAGTTCTGAGTCAGATCAAATACATGCTTTCTTGTAAGCGACAGTCTTCCAGGGGACCAACAGAAAGGTCAACTAATGACAATTCTTTGTATTTGAGGTGTGCAAGAGCTTTGGTTTTATTCTGCTCCTTCCAGTGTCTTCCAGGCTGTTCTGAGAATGCTGGCTGTTATTTTGCAGAGAATTACTACAGGCCTGAACAACAAGAGATTGGTATACAGCAAGTTAACGTGTTATAAAACCTACTGTTCTTTACCAAGATTTAGCACACAACCCCCTCCCCCCCCCACACACACATTTTAATAATTGTTCCTTGGATGGCTGCAATCATTTGTGTAACTTGTAACTTCTAGAGTTTTGAAAAAGTGCATATGACAAATTTTGCCAGTTTTCTCCTTGTTTTTATGGAAGAGAAAACATGTTGAGGTACTTACGCCATCATTTCTGTTGATGTACCTCCCCAAACTGTTTTTTCAAGTTTCATATCCATTTTATATCCTCATCAACAGTGTATGAGAGTTGAAATGTTTCTGTATCTTTGCCAATGCTTTGTGTTGTCAGTCTTTTTTTTTAGATAGTCTAATAGTTGTATAGTGCTATCTCTTTGGGGTTTTAATTTTTTATTTCCCTAATGAATGATACGTTGCATGTCTTTTCATGTATTTATCTGCAAATCTCTTCTGCTGAAGTGTCTTTTCTAGCACCTTGTCTCCTTTCTATTGCATGTTTATTTTTTTATTATTATTGAGTGTTGCAGTTTCTTTAGATACTCTGGGAACAAGCCCTTAATCAGAAATGTGACTTGTAAATCTTATTTTCTAGTATGTGACTTGTCTGTTGATTCTCTTAACAATGTCCTTTAAACATCAGAAGGTCTTAATTTTGGTGAAGCCCACTTTTATCAATTTTTTATTGCATGGATTGATGCATTTGGTTCATATGTAAGAAATCTATGGCCAGTGTTGAAAATCTTTTCTTGTAGAATTTTTATAGTTTAAAGCTCTTCTAGATTTTTTTATAACTTTAAATTTTCATTTTAGGTTATGATTCATTTGAGTTAATTTTTATATATGCAAGGTATGGACTGAGGGTTTGTTTCTTTGTTTGCTTGCTTGTTTGCATGGGGATATCGGTTGCTTCCAGAATCATTTGTTGAAAAGACTTTCATTTCTCTACTGAATTGCCTTTGTACCTTTGTCAAAAATCAGTTGACCATAAATATTTGGGCATTTCAGGACTCTCTCTTTTGTTCCATTTGTCTATTTTTCGGCTATGTTTATGGCAATACCACATTGTCTTTATTCTTGTAGCTTTTTTTAACGTTACCTCTACCCTCAACTTGTAACCCCAAGATAAAGAATCTCTTGCTCTGTCGTGAGCCAGCCAGACACCCCTATTCTTTTAATTTTAATTAAGTCTTGATGTCCAATAGCATTAATCTTCCAACTTTGTTATGCTTTTTCAAAGCTGTTGTGACTATACAAAGTCATCTATATTACCATACAAATTTCAGAATCAGCTTGACAATTTCTACAAAACACCTGCTCTTTTATTAGGATCACATTGTATATAAAGAGTTCAATTTGGGGGAAATTCTTAATAATATTGATTGTCCTAATGTAGGAAGACACCTATCTCTGCATTTATTCAGGTCTTCTTTAATCTCTCAGCAATGTTTTACAGCTTTTAGCTTATAAGGTTTTTACATTTTATAATATTTCTTACTCAGTATATTTTTGACGCTATTCCACACGCTTTGGTTTTGTTTTCTTCAAATTTCTGATTGTTCATTGTTAATAGTTAGGAATTCAACTGGTTTTTGTACATTGATTTTATACCTGTAACATTGCTAAATTCATTCATTAGTTCTTATATCTTTTTTGCAGATTCCATAGGATTTTCTACATATACAATGTCATCCAAGAACAAAAACAATTTTACTTCGCCCTTTCCAATCTGGATGTTATTTGTTTGTTTGTTTAGCTTATTGTTCCAGTTGAAACCTTTAATATAGTGTGGAATACCAATAGCAGAGCAAACATCTTTGTCTTGTTCCTTGATTTTTTGGGAGAAAGAAAACATTAATTACCGTCAAAGATGATTCTAGCTGAAGGTTTTTTTTACAGATGGTCTCTGTCAGGTAGTTTTCTGAGAGATGTTTTATTATGTATTATAAATTCATATTAAGTTTTGTCAGTTTTTTCTGAATCTATTTTCTTTTTTTTCAAAGTTTTTTAATGTTTATTACTTTTGAGAGAGAGAGAGAGAGAGAGAGTGTGTGTGTGTGTGTATGTGTGTGAGAGAGAGAGAGTGGGGGTGGAACAGAGAGAGAGAGGGAGACACAGAATCTGAAGCAGGCTCCAGGCTCTGAGCTGTTAGCACAGAGCCCGACGCGGGGCTCGAGCTCACGAATCGCGAGATCATGACCTCGTGGAAGTCAGATGCTTAACCAGCTGAGCCACCCAGGTGCCCCCTGAATCTGTTTTCAATGACTACATATTTTTTTCTTTTTTAATCTGTTGATTTTGTTTTCTTTATTGATTTCCAATGGCAGAGCCAAACTTGCCTTTCTGGGATCAATTCTATATGGTTATAATGTATTGTCCTTCTGATATATTTCTGCCAAAGTTTTGGTGCGGGGGTTTACATTTATGCTCATGAAAGATTGTATTCTGTAGTTTCCTTGTCTTGTAATGTCTGTCTAGTTTGGTATCAGGATAATACTTCATAAAATGAATTAAAATAGTTCCTTTTTCTTTTATTTTTTGGAAGTATTTGTGTAGAATTAGCTTTACTTTGTCCATAAATGGTTGGTAAAATTCACCACTGAAGTGATCTGGTTCTGAAATTTCCTTTGATAGAAATTTTAAAGATATGAAATATATATATGCATATATTATAGTATTGTATTATCCTAATATATACATTAGCTTGTATGTACATTATTTATACACACGATATATACAAGCTAATGTATATGTTAAATTATGTATGTATATAATTCAGCTTCATACCATGACCATGAGCAGGGGATGATCCTTTGGGCAGTTGCAAACCAAGACTGAAGGAGATAAGACTAGAGACATTAAAGTAAGGACAAGGCAGGAGTAGGGAAAGACCCAGAGGGTCCTAGGAGTTGGAAGTTAGGCGAAACCTAGGGATCTGGGAACAAGAGCCCCAACAGAGTCTGTATCTGGTCCTAGGCTGGAAGGAAGATCGGGAATCAAGCAGATAGCACAGCAAACCCAAAGCTTTAGGAGCAAAGAGTGCTTGACCTTGAAGTAGATACCAACGTCAAGGAGAAACCAGCTTGGGGCCTATGGCTACAGAGTCACCATTTTGCGCAACTCCGGAGGTCATCATTCTTACTATCTACTGTGCAGAGCAGGTCAGAAACACTAGAGAATTGGCCAGTGTCTTTAAAAGGTTAAAGGTGAAAGACAGGAAGTAAATCTGTCCTTGTGACGTCTACGATCAAACATGCTCTGGGGAAAAGTACTGAAATTCACACTCAGGTTACGTCTCCTCAGGACCGTTTGCATGTTAGGGGAAATCAAAGCAATAAACTAAAGGACTTAACCTTTAAATGAGGGAAAGGCTGTGGGCAGAGGGTGATTCGGGGCAATCCTGGGCTCCCTGACACCCCTGAATTGTGGAAGGGCTGCCTGGGAACCTAGGTACCAAATCTAGTAATTGCAGAGTTTGGGGAAGGGCACTCCCACTCAGCTTCTCAGTTCAATACACATGCCTTTAATTTGGTGCTTTTTAATTCAGCTCCAAGGCTGTCGTCAGCCATTTTCCTCTCTTTCCTTTAACACTGACCACCTTGTTCCCTTTTATACTCTGAACAGAGCCAAGCAGTGTGCATTGAAATCCAACATCCTTTGTGTTGTTTGAGAAATCTGAGGCTGACATCTCCGGGGCTTTTTTTGTTTCTCTTGCCTCTCTCCGCCGTGACCTGCCAACTCCTTTTGGCTCTCCTGGGCTTTCGTCATGTCCCGTATCGATTGCTACCCTTTTCTTTATTTGCGGGATGCCTAGGATGAACCCTGCAGCGCAGTGACGCTGGCTTTGGACATGGTGGGGTGAGCCCCTGACCCCGGGCACATAGGTCCAGAGATATTAGACCAGGGTTATTGTTGCATCAGCCACTCATAAAGGAGCCAATTGATTTTTTTTTTTTTTCAGACTGCTATTTTGAATTTACAAGGTCTTTTCTGGGATTTCATTCTGCTTCTTTAAATGTTCTTTTTCTGCTTCTTTTCTGTCTTAGACCTTGTGATCCTCAGGTACCCGGTTTACTAATTACCCCCAATGCTGGCACCTGACAGCAGGTGGCCACAGTTCTGTTAATTATGTCCCCAGGCTTAGGAATTCTCTTGTAACGACATCCAATCATCTACCTCTGACTCTTGGGCTGAAAGCAGGTTGCAGGCATGCTTCTCTTCCCCTGAGCTCTTAAAATCTATTCTTCTGGCCTAGCACCTTAAGATTCATATGCTATGCCTCGAAGGTGTATGATAACATAGCCAAGTGCTCCATGCTTTCTGAGCAACTGGTGGGGTAACCGCAGGCTCCAATGAGGGGGCACTCGAGACCCAGCCGGCACAGCATCAATTTTCCAGATACACAGACCAACTGGGAAAGTGTTACCAGAGGCGTTTGGGGTAGATGTGTAGTGGATTAAGACCCTTGTCTTGGCTCCTTCCATCCCCCCAGACCCCGGTGTAAGCCATCCCAGCCCCAACAGGGACTGTGGCTTTGCACAGAGAGTAAAATAAAGATTAAAAGGAGCCATGGTCAATTCCTCCATCTGGGATGACTGAGAAAGACTCCGGTATAGGATATACGAGAACTGCGGTTTGCAGACAGGTAGGATCTAATCAGTTATTATCTTCATCCCATGAGTGACTGGGCCTCTGTTTTCCATCCATAAAATGGGGGAAATATCTATTCCTTGTGTGAAGGGAAGTCAAGATAATCCATGGCCCAGTATTTCCAGAAGGCCCAGTATTCCTTGGAGGTAGATGCTGTGTGTGTGTATGTGGAACACAAAGATATGTAGATACATAGATAATCCTTCATTGATTATCTCAAGATACTGAAAGAAATGAATTATGGGAAAGGAGAACTGTTGAGCAGGGAGTTTTGGTCAATTTGTAGGTATTTTAAAGCAATTGTGATGGATGTGGGAAAAGAAATCAATAGAGAAATATCAGTAGGGATTTCACCGTAAATACAATATCCGAACAGCCTAACTAGTCATCAAAAATAGCGCCTCTCTGTAATGTGTGTGAATTAAAAGGGGGAAAGAAGATCTTTGTATGTAAGTAATAAAAATAAAATAAAACCCGCACTTAGCCTCACAAAAGGTGAGGCAAGTGTGGGAGGAAACAGATCCAATTGGTCCTTGCAAGGTCAGAGGTGTCTTATCTGATCTACAATTTCAATCACAATTTGCATTTGCTTAAAAGACTTTTAAGTGTCCTTGTAACTGGTTCTCCTAACACTCATTGAAGATAGAAAGGGCAGGTTCCCTTTTCATATCTGAGGAAGCTGCCTGGGGTTTACCCAGGACCATAGGACGGTAACACAGGAATGTTTCCACCTGATCCCAGGTCATTCTTCTCGAGCTGGGGTACTTCCTACTACTCCACACTTGCTTTGGGAATTAGTTATGTGTCCCTGAGGCCCGTTCTGCCCTAATACTTTCTCCTCTCCCTGCAGAGAATCTGCTTCTCATGGGTCCCTCTTCAGTGCCTTGGTAAACCTGGGCCCCTTTAATGCCTCATCTCTGTAAGTACGACCTTCCTCTTGAGTCAGCGAACTCCCCGGGGCTGCCCAGACAACGATGTATCTTTTGGCCCCAGCGGGTCTCCAGACTCTTTCCTCAGCTGATTCTACCTGAACAGCCTCCCCACCTGGAATTTCTGGTCATTGCCCAATCCAAGGTAAGCCGGCAGAAACGGAGTGAGTAGAAGGAGGTGAGTCTGGAAGCTGCTTGAACAGGTGCATGCTAACATTCCTGGCCAATGCATGCTCTCGCTTTCCAGCTGCAAGCTGGCCCTGGTAGAAATAATTTCGATTTTTCTTGCCGACCTCACGGATTATTTGTCCATCATTCACATCTGCACTGATAAAATAACGCTCCGGAGGGATTTCTCATGTGTACCTGGTTTTCCTGGGTCTCCGCTTTCAAGCTTTCCCTCTCTCCTTCTTGAGTGCTCTTTCTCTCAGGCTGTTAGAAAGCCCCTCAATGAGTCCGCCCACTTCTCCTTGCCGATATATTTGGGAGCTTTGGCTCTCAGACAGGTCAGGGTGTGTCGCATTAAGGATGCTGTTCAACATGCAGGCTAGTGAATATGCCTGCACTGTGACCATTGTGTCCATTCTTTGTCCTATGTTTACATCTAAGGCAAAATCATCACCGTGTTAGCTTCTTTCCAGCCCACACTCATCGTAATTGTTTCCTGACCACTGGGAGACAGAGAAAGGCTCACGGTGGCAGGGATTTATTGCTCTTCCTTGATATGTGTGAATAAATTGCATCATTCCAATGAGGTCTGGGCTCCCCCAACAGACTCCCCCTGCCTGCTGGCTTGGCTGTGTTCTCTGTTCTGCGGACAACAAAGGACAACAAATGACAGGTTGTAAGTTCCAGCATCAGAAGACAGCAACTGACTTCCGTTGGCAACCTTGCTTGTTAACTGGCAGCTTCGAGAAGCAAGCCTCCCTGGGTCATCTGAGGACAAGCAGGAGTTGATGAGTTTGAAAGTGGAAGAAGCAGCCAGGCTCCCTTGCCCCCTGTGCTTCCCTCCAGAGCTCATCGCCACCTCTGACCCCCGTCCTGGTAGTAGGGCCAGATGGTAAGAAATAAAATAAGAAGTTGTCTTCTCAGTAAATGTCCTTCTATCCTCTACGGCTAAACCTAGCTAGCCTGGAAGTTTCTGCCACCAGGAAGAAAAAAATCCCCCACCTATTTGACTTGGCTCTGCGGCAGACTCCCAGATGCTTCATTTTAATTCAGTTTTCCAAACCTAGTTAGGTTCCAAATAGGGGATCGAGGGGCACCTGGGTGGCTCAGTCTGTTAAGCATCCGACTTTGGCTCAGGTCACGATCTCACGGTTTGTGAGTTCCAGCCCCGCGTCGGGCTCTGTGCTGACAGCTCAGAGCTGGGAGCCTGCTTCAGATTCTGTGTCTCCCTTTCTCTCTGCCCCTCCCCACCCTCTCTCTCCCTCTCTCTCTCTCTCAAAAATGAATAAACATTTAAAAAGGAACAAATAGGGGATTGATGATTTTTATTAAATGCTTTCTCAATAAACACTTCATTTGGGAATGATTTTAGATTTACAAAAAAGTTGCACATACACCTGTACCCTTCGCTCAGTTTCTAGATCAACTTTAATAACTGAGTTTAGACTAAGGCTCTAAATAGGACCCGAGCAGACTTTTAGGATTTTTTAGGTCTGCCTAATTGGCAGCAACATCTCTGCCCCTCGGTGCTAGCATCCCACTGAGTGCCTCTCTCTGTCCCTCCTCAGGCTCACGGGGAAGCCTGACCAGCACAGGAGGAATTAAAGCAGTCCCAGCATCGTGTTCTGGCCCTCAGCCCCACGCTTCCTTTATGGACAGCAGATCCTTTGGTCCCAGATCTGAGCAAATGTACACGGGGTCTCTACGTCATTTCACGGGAGGAGTGTCCCCATCAGCATACCTGAGTCAAGAACCACGCGCTTCCTTACTGAGGGAACAACTCAGTCCCTCGGCCTTGATTTTTGTCTGTCTTTTCTATGGCTCCGAGGGGCTCTGCCCATCTCCTGCTGCTTGCCTATATGTATTCCCGAAGCTGTCTGGGGGCCCGGGTCACTACTCATGTGAAATAAGGCCTGTCAGGACCATGCTTTCCAGACTTTGTGTCTTAGCTGCTGGACTAAACTTCCTCTTGATCCCCCCACTTGAAGAATGAACTAATCAAGGTCCTTGTCCAGACCCCTCCAGGGCTTCTCCAAGTTCCTGAAACCGACAAGGCCATGCTTGAACACATCATGAGCTGTGATGATACTCACTTTTTCCCATCATTTAAAAAAATTTTTTTTTAATGTTTATTTATTTTTGAGAGAGAGAGAGAGACAGAGACAGAGTGCAAGTGGTGGAGGGGGCAGAGAGAGAGAGGGAGACACAGGATTCGAAGCAGGCTCCAGGCTCTGAGCTGTCAGCACAGAGTCCAACGTGGGGCTCGAACCCACGAACTGCAACACCATGACCTGAGCAGAAGTCGGACGCTTAACCGACTGAGCCCTCCAGGTGCCCCTGTTCCATCATTTTTCTACAAACATGTATAGCCTATTACCTTTCAGGCTCCATCACTGAGGTTTATGGGGATGAGCTCACAGTCTATTGCTGCAAGGAAGCTAGCCCAGGGTAAGTGAATAGGTCAGACTCAATTCCCTAAGGGGGACACACACAGGGAGAAAAGCAGATTTGAAAATAACAGTAGGGGCGCCTGGGTGGCTCAGTCAGTTAGTGTCCGACTTCGGCTCAGGTCATGATCTCACGGTCCGTGAGTTGGAGCCCCACGTCGGGCTCTGTGCTGACGGCTCGGAGCCTGGAGCCTGCTTCAGATTCTGCGTCTCCCTCTCTCTCTGCTCCTGCCTCTCTCTCTCTCTCTCCCAAGTAAATAGACACTGAAAAAAAAATTTTAAAGAAGAGAACGGTAATAAGCGGTGTTATTTTGGACATATGATATTTGAAGTTACTATGGCACCTCTAGATGAAGACGTCCGTTATGCATCGGATATAAAAGCTTGGGGAGAGAAGAGAAACATGGGCTAAACGTTTGGGGTTATCAGATGTAGAGGCAAAGTGAATCCTAAGGCTACCCGGAGGTCATCGATAGAAGGAAAAGGGGCTCGAAGGGGGTCTGGAAGAAACCAGCACTTAAGGGACAAGGGGAACAATACGGTGTTGTTTCAAAAAGCATTCCTCTGACTTGGAGGATGAAAGGCATGGGAAGAGAGGTGTGTGTCTGTATCCTCTCTCCCCTGAACCTTAGCTCACTTCCCATAGTGTCATTCGTCCAGGCAGGCAGCAATTGGGTATATGTCCTTGCTACAGCCGACTAGCATGGCCGAGAAGTCGACAGTTCCGGACTCTGCTACTAAGGTATGAGAAGACTCATTCTCCTCCAAGTTGTTCTGGATGTGCATTGAAGGAAGAAAGTGAGAAGCAGCTAGGCACAACCACAGTCCCTGCATAGATTGCACTACACTTAATATGGGGATAAGATACGGGTCATTAAGTGGCATTCTGAGAAAAGCAATCTGTGCTCCCAAGACAGAGGCTCCCCAGGAGTCACCAAAGAGTAACTGGAACTGGTAAGAGTGGGTTGAAACTGGTAAATGCCCAGGCCCCCCCAAAAGCTTCCAAGACGGTGAGGACCCCCCAAATAGCTTGGTTAGTAAAGGATAAACTCCAGAGTCTGTACTTGGAAGCCAGAGAAACAAGTCTGTGTGATCTGTATCCATACAAGAGGGAGAGACAGAGAAATGTTTAACTGTAATAATAACACCCAGAAGTATAACAGACACATCGAAACTTCCAAATTGTTTCTTGTGTCGAGTGAACTGAGCTGTGATTAATAATGAGCACGGTTTGAAAGCTCCAGAATACGGAAAAAGTAGCATGATTATGGCGCGGTGAATCCTGTCAGTTCCCTGTTTGCAAGGCTAGCCCACAATATATATGTGAACACTCGCTGTTTCCCTGGGAAATTGGAGAACACAATATGGGTTGCTCTTGGAGGTCCTATCTGAAAACACTTCTTTAAAAACTCTTAAGTCCCCAGCAACAGATCAGATGTTCTCACTGGGCTCTCAAGCCACTTCTGTCCATCTGACCTGGTGGAGGCTCTCATAGAGGTATTTTTAAGTAGCACAGATGAGTTATTGTCTGGCCCTGGGCTATCTAAAGACTGCAAGCAAAGACTACCCTTATCCCGTTAATAGAGAAGCCCAGAGTCTTGATAAGGCACTCCGTATCTATGTGACTAGATATCCTGGAACAAGTTCACCCAGAGACAAAATACAGGAACAGACCAATTCCTGCTGACAATGAGACCTACTGATGCCTGTAGATGGGGTGAGCGGGGAGCAGGCTGGAAACTGGAAGGAAGTCTGAGAATTATATGCAAGAACCTCCCTTCTGGAGGGCATTTTTTTTTTTTTCTCACCGTTCTGGAAAGCTTTCACGTTATCTGTCCCAAAACATTGCTGCAATCTTGTGCCCTGAGAATGTGGAAAGAAGACCTATTCTCTCATTTGATTTTCTTAGCATTCCTATAAAGAACAGATAGCAACAGGCCCAATTCTCAGAAGGAAAAGCAGAAATTTCATTTGTTTATCCAGCAAATATTTATCGAGCACCTCTTAAGTACCAACACCTACTACGTGATGAACATACGATATGACCTTACGCAGCTTGCAAATCTGAAGGAAGCAGATGAGATGCTAAGTAAATGAGTAAACTTTTTTCAGTTTATTTATGTATTTTGAGAGAGAGAGAGAGAAAGAGAGAGAGAGCAAATGGGGGAGGGGCAGAGAGAGGGAGAGAGAATGAGAATCTCAGGCAGGCTCCGCACAGTCAGCACAGAGTCCGATGCGGGGATCCAACCCAGAAACCATGAGATCATGACCGAGGCCGAAGTCCAATGCTCAACTGACTGAGCTACCCTGGTGCCCCAATGAATAAACGCTTTCAAACTCTAATAATACTAAAGGACAATGAACGCTCTAGACTGTGTTATTTGTTCCAATTCTCTGCCGGCCCTCCGTCTTGGGCCATTCCCTCTGGGGCATCTCCCCGAACACCTCCCATCCCTGTACAAAGTGTATTCATGCTTCACCAAGGTCAAGCTTGGATGTGCGATGTGCGCTGAGCAATGAACCATGAGTTGAAGTGATCTATGCCACCTCTAAGCAAAAGTTTAACGAACCACTGTGTGGTTTTGCCATTGGTTTTCTCCCTCTGGCTCAAGAATGGAGTGTCCTAGATTGAATGTCCCTGCCTTTCCTTCCTACCCCTAAACGAAGACAGCACATGAACCTCAGCTTTCCCACAGCCAATGTGAATGAGACAAGAATGAGAAAAAAGTCCCTTGTGGATATGGGAACTAAGATTGTTATTGTAGCCCAACCTAGTAAAATCTGATTAGTACAAAGGGTATGTTTGCGTACTGGGGTAGGGAGTAGTCGAGGGGTTCTGTGATGGTCTCAGAGAGCTTGTCTTAGGAGCTGATGATTTTATTGACTGGCCTGGGGTCACTGTGTACCCAACATAATAACTAAGTTTTCCCAAGCCCGTTTAGGCCATTTCCCCCCATAAATGGCGCTGTATTTCCAGAAGGGCTGGATTCTGAGTGAAATTCACAGAGCACATAATGGAAAGATGCAGAACTGAATTTCTATGTAGATTCATGAAAATTCCAAATGATTTCTCAAACACTTATGTTTGGATTAAGTCTAAAGCATGTTTTGCCACAAACTCCTTGTTCCTTGATTTCAAATCTGTATGGATCTTCAGGAACATAGAATCCATATGTTTTTCATTCATTTACACTTACCTCATCAAAATACAGTTTGAAAGAATCACTTGATGTTTTCAGCTCTTTAAATCGTATTTTTCTTCCCAAACTGGGAAGCTGCCCTTCCTGTGGTCTCTACCTCCAAGGAAGAAAATATGTTCATCCTTTTGGGGTGTGGTTGAGGTCCCCAGTTCAGATTGCTCCTCCCTCTGGGCCGCAATGAACAGTCTTCCAAATGTGGCATGTTATCATGACCACGTTGCAATCTGCCAAATTAAACTGCATTGTCCAGCCATTGGAACAAGACATATTTCTTTCAAGAAAATGAAAAATTCAAAGCCCAGCGTCCAACATTTCCCCAGGCACCTACTCTTTTCACTGACACCTAATTCTTTTCTTTGCAACAGATCAGCTTCAATATTTTATATCTTATTTCTACCCGATAAGAGAAGTAATTTTGGAACCTTGCGTCTTGCATATTTAGTAACATGTAAACATTTTTTTTTTAATGTTTCTTCATTTTTGAGAGACAGAGACAGAGCGCGAGTAGGGGAGGGGCAGAGAGAGGGAGACACAGAATCCGAAGCAGGCTCCAGGCTCCAAGCTGTCAGCACAGAGCCCAACACGGAGCTTGAGCTCAAGGACGGGAGATCATGACCTGAGCTGAAGTCGGATGTTCATTCCCCAAACATCACCTGTTTCTTCTCCTTGCCAAATGCCGTTCTTACTAGCCGGGATGCCATTATCCCCCTAGACCACCATGTCCTTCCTACTCTTCCTTCCAGATTCTGCTAAAAGGTTTCTTCCCCTGTGATCTTCATGCAATCACATGCTTCATCTCCATGCACATACTTCCATTAGCATTTATCTCATGGCGTTGTAATTATTTATATGCAGAGTAACCTCCTCCAATAGATTGTGTCCTATTTGAGGGCAGGGAACAGGCCTTACTTGCCCTTGTTTCCACTCATTATTCCATAATAAGATGTCTCAACCACCATTCACTGGTTGAATAAATGGTTAAATATGTGCTTGGCTAAATGATACTTAATATTCATTGTGATAGCTTCACTGCAGTGAGAAAAATATATATATATTCAGGATTGGGGAGGTGGGGTTCAAAGTTACACATATAATCAAAAATATTAGAATTTAGCAGTTTTTTCAAATGAATACAAAAAAACAAAACAAAAAAAGAGGGAGAGAGAATACTCCTACTGAGGTAAAGGCAGAAAGAGAGGAGGAAAGCAAGCCAATTATCCAGGGAATTTAGACAGTGTAACATAGTCTGGGTAAGGTGGGGAGTCAGTTCTCAACAGCTTTCTAGGTCTGCAATGTTTCACCTAATTATGCTTTTATAACTTTTCTGAGGTTGTTCTCTGCAACCCCCCCCCCCCACTTCTTTAAGCCTTGTTGCTAACCCAGTTTAAATCTCTGAAAGTGCTGAATTTTCAACAATTGAACTGAAGGCATAGTTTCTGGGGAAGGTAGGATAAGAGCAGGCAGTTTTTTCACAAGTCTCCACGTATAAATTATATATATATGTATATATATGTAAAACACGTCTCACAGGTATACCCATGCACACATATATAAATATCCACATATATTTCATATATGTGGCTATACATGAATATGTGTATATATGTGTGTATATATTTATATACATATTTTGTATATATTTATATTCTTATA
>NW_024412402.1:13644489-13695115 GCF_014898765.1 Herpailurus yagouaroundi | reverse complement strand
ATATAATTATATTATTATACATAAATATGTGTATATATTATATATATATTTATATATATAAGAGAGAGAGGTAATATTGTATGTGTGCGTGTGTGTGTGTGTCCTTGTTCATTTAACCTCGGATGTGAATATATTTTCAGACCAATTTAAATCCAAATTGCCTAATTACTACGTTGCCTTAAAGGAAAATTCTAGATTTATTTTGTGTGGAAGACAGAAATTTAATGAACAAAGCACCCCGTAGTACAATAATCAGAAGCACAATAAAACCTGGTTGGATTCTGGCCTGAGTATTTTGAGTAGCAGAAAGAACACATCGATGGCTTTGTTAATGAAAAACTAAGCAAATGATTCAAACGAACCCTAAGTGTCTTCTTTTGAAACAATGAAGCAGTCAAAACCTCCCCTCCTACCTCTTCTTGACTCAACCCTTTGAGAATATCACAGATTTTTTTCTTTTCCTTTTTTTTTTTTTTTTTTTTTTTTTTGCTGGTTTGCTTAAAACTATGGATTGAGGAGCAGTGGAGGAGGATGGGGGTGGGGAGGGGATAAACTTCACTGGGCATTTCAGAGTCAGAGAATCTGGACTCACATTAAAACTGTAAGCACTGAGAGGTATGAAACAGTGATTCTTATCTCCTAAAGAGTTTTACAGTCATCAATGCTCCGTGTAAGCTGACGAACTAGGAGTGGGTGACCTTAATAGATATAACTGTGTGTGGGTTCATTGTACCATGAAATTAAATTTTAAATCTGAATTGATGAACAAAAATGCTGGTTTGATATTTTCGAACAATAGTTTCGATAGTTTTGTAACTCTTTCCTTTCCGTGAGAACTCATCTGAATTTGGGACTGCACAAGGGAGTTCCCCACTTCTGAAGACTGTATCTGAGTTTTAGTACGAATGAGTGAATTCAGAAAATGTGGGGGATCCTGGGGCTGATTGTCCATGGGGGAGGTTCTCCATGTCTTTACTCCTTTTCTCCTTCTTCTTGTTCCTTTGCAGAGACCATGTCCACTCTTCCCTCTTGCTTGTGCCATTGATCGCCACCCACTTTCTACAGAGCCCTGCCCTGTTAATATCCCCAACAATGGCATGGCCTCAATCCCCTCCAATCTTCCTCAGCTCAGGTTTCTCCCTTTCTCGTCCATGGAGATGTCCTATTTCTCCTCCTCTCTTTCATAAAAAAGATCATTTCAAGAGGGGTCTATATTTGCTTCTTCACTCTTCCACCATCCATCTACTCACTTGTTGACCCCACATAACTTAGCTTCCTCTATAATCACCTAGGCAACGCCCAACCCCATGGCCTCTTAGCAGCTCTCTCTTGGCATTGGACATTGTTACCCATTGCCTTCTTTTTGAGTATCTCATCTCTGGCTTCTAGGAAAAGGACTCCTCCTGTTCTTTTGTTGACTCACTTTTCCTATTTGCTGTGTTTTCCAGCATGCTCCCCACAGGGTCTTTATCTTACTCTCCTGCCTCCTGCCCTTTTCCCTCACCCTCAGTGGTCTCCTCCTTTCCTCTGGCTTTAATCATCACTGCTTCACATCACTTCCCAATCTATACTGTCTACTTGGCCCCTCGTGTGAGCACTTGCCCCATATTCTTATTTACCTTCTTAATACTTCCACATGGATGTCTTCCTAAGCATCGCAGAACCAGTATGCTTAAAAACCAAACATCACCTCTTTCCTCACACCTGTATCTCATCCTGACTTCCCAATAAAGGAAGAATCAGACGCATGGAAACAAAATTCAGAAACTTCTAAGTTCTGGGCAGCAAAGAGCTGGAGTGGGAGACGGGAGCAATACTGAGGAATCTGTGTCAGTGCCTCTACAGGGAACTTTGAAGAGCTTCTCTTCATTTATCTCTTCACTCACTTATGATTCATCCACTCACCCATTTTTCATTCATTTATTCATCCATCCATCCATCCATCCATCTGTCCCTCCCTTCCTTTCCTCATTCTTCTAAAAAGCATTAACTATGCCCCTTATTTTTTCAGGAATACAAACGCACGTAAGGCTCATAATCTCAGACTTCAAGGGATTTCACAAGTAGAGACAAGAATTGCAGTAAACTTTTCAGATAATGATAGAAATATGCAAAATTTGGAACACGAAGTAAAATATGGTCAGTATCATTGAGGAGAGAGAAATTCAAGAAATCTTCAAAGACAGGAAGCACATCTTAAAAGATGACTTGGTGTTCATCATGTGCACAGGCCCAAAAGGCTGCGTGAACAAACACCGAGGTCTGAAACAGTCTTGTGTCCTGAACAGGTAGAGGCTGGAAGACACTGACAGTTGGAATCGAAAATTAGACAAGGCCAGATGGTGAAGGTGCTTGTACTCACCGTGCAAAAGAGTTTGAGTTTTGTCTTGAAGTCCTTGAGGAGTTGCTGAACAGCTTGGGATGGCCAGTTGCCAACTGGGGAGGTACAATTTTATCTTCTCCTTGGGCTCCTGCTACCATCACTCTGCCCAGTTCTAGCATTTACTGTTCCGGCTTTAATCTCTGCCCCAAGAGAGAACACAGCTTCCCCTCCTTGCCTTTCCTCCTCCCAACTCTTGGGACAGTTGGAATCATTTCCAGTTTTCAAATAGAGTTTTACTAAATGCTAAAGGGAAATAAAGGGAAATTGTTGGAGAAATGTCATCTGTAAAACAATAGTCTAGTTTCCTATGTACAGATGTATGAATCTACCATTCTGTTAGAAAGAGCTGAGATTTGCTTGGTTTCCAAACCTCTTCCTGCTGTTCACACCACTCTTAACCACTGGTACTATTTCTTCTGCCCGCCACCATGGCTACTATCCCCCCAAACAACATTCTAGCAGCTAACATATAACAAACACATATTTTGTGCCAGTCGCCATGTTGGTCGCTTTGTTGATAATGTCTCATTTAATCCCAATGACAGTAAATAAATACAATCAATGAAATGTTTAGCAATGTTCCATTTTACAGATGAGGAAACTAAACTCAGATGGAAGTAAAGGAGGTCCTCCAAGGTCACAGCAAATGAGTGACAGAACAAACGGCCCATATGAGCGGGTATTAGCAGGCTCAAGGCAACCGGAACCATTCGAACAAAGGTGGCTGGCTCATTGTAGCTCACACTGAATACGTACTGGACGCAGTCCCACTCTTGTCCTCTCTGTTGCTGAGTGTCTCCTCTTCTTTCTGGCCCCTTTACCCAATAGAGCACTTTCCTGGGATGGGAGACTAACCCTTCTCATCTCAAAGCACCTCCTCAGAGCTAAGATTCTTGTGATTCTCTTGAACAGAGCATTCTATGGTGAAGGATGGAGCGGGAGAAGTGTTGATCTGACATGTAGTCACTTGTGTGTGGCCCAAGGCGAAACTAACAGATGAGATTCAGACGTGTTTTACTTCTTGTCATTCCTTTGGATTAAAGGCTTTAGGCGGAGAGGGAGATAGTAAAAAGACAACAGCATCTTTTTCTTGTGTAGTTTTGAGAGGATTCTTGATGCATAGTCGAAGCTTTTGTTTTGTTTATTTCCAATAATTGAACCAAACAAATCGTCTTCAGATGTAAGACAAAATAATCGATCAGTTCTGGATTTAGTGTTCCAGAGGCCACGTGCTTATCTACAGAGCCTACTTTCAGGGGACTTGCCAAGTAGGTCTGGAGGGGGGCTGTCTCTTTCCTCAGCAAATGAATCATCATCAACATTTACAAAGCATGTGCATGTTCTGGGCACCTCTTCAACCGTTTTATGTACCTCACACTAACCCTCCAGAATAGAATTATCATCCCCATTTTTTAGAGGAATACATTCAAGTTTTGATAGTTGGGTTACTTAATATCACAGAGATGAATTTCAAAACTAGGTGGGACTGACTTCCTTGCCTTGCTTAGCATCAGCAAGTTGGTATACAGAGTTACATGAATCTTCCTCGTTATTCAAGACTCAAGGCTGCTGTCCGCCATTAAATCACCTGTATTTTCTTCTCCTTTTGTAAGTTGCGTTAGGTCCCCGCCCAGGACCCCTGTAGGACCCCTCTATGCCCACTGCCTGTAGATTTAGACTCTGCCTGTATCTTTATATGTGATTTGGAATCTCCCAGCACTGACTTCAGTCTTTTAACACCCCTTCCTCAATATTCTCTGCCTCTTGTATATCTTTTTAGTTTGATCTGAAATTAAAAATGTTGACTGCAGTCTTACACTCTGAATCCATGGAATCACACAGTTTCCCTTTCAATTCAAAGCCTAGCAAGAGCTTTCTACACTCTCCAGCAAGGAGTCTTGTCTTGTGTTCCGGGCTACCCACTGTACCCAAATAGGAACCATTTCTTATCTTCCTGCCTTCTTCAACAGACACCCCTTACTGGCCCAGACAAAGAAAGTAATGAAATGGACGATGTGGCGATTTAATGAGAAATCAGAAATCAAAAATTTTGAAGAAAAGGCCCAATGATTAGAAACTGTCAACAATTCTGTTCCAGAGGCAATGACTTCACCTGCAGGGATCATAGCCACTCACATTGGAAGACTCAAAAGTCTGCCTTCCCCGCTGTGTGTATATCTGTAATTATTTACTTGAACGTGGAAATGGAATCTTTTGAGAAGCCATTACCATGCAGAACAGACAGTTCTTCCTTCCTCAATTCAAACGGTGTGGTGTAGCCATTGCAAATTGGCCCAATTTCCTACTTCATCTCAATGCCCCAACCCTTCCTTGGCGCTCAAATGCAGAGCTCCTCAAGGAAGATGAAGTATCTGCCCACCTCTCTGCCAAGGGAACAATTATTTATAGCCTGAAGAGTTTTCTGAAGCACAAGCACTAATAATGGCTTATATCATCATCACCACAATCATGGTACCGTCTTCTTTGGCACTTCACGGTGTGATCATAAAATGCTTCCACACCTAATTTATACTTTGATCCTTATTAAAACCATCCTGTGAGTTGAGCATTGCTGACCCCAATTTTTATATTCGGAAATAAGAGGCTCAAAGAGGAAAAACTACAGATAACGGAACCAGTCTGGCTCCAGGCTTTCTGACTTCCAGGCAAGGCTTATTCCGTCACATCGGGCTGTGTGGTCAGGGCTGGATGACATTTATGTTGACAAGCGATTTTAGCTTTGGCCCTTGCTATTTGTTTGGCCTTGGATAGTTAATTGAGATTCCATTGTGTCACCTGTAAAATGGAGCTAAAATGCTTATTTTATTTGTCATACGTAGGTAAAAACTTTTAAAAATGCCTGTAGAGTACTCAGGCTCCGTACGATGCTTGAGCAGGTGTTCAATAAATGGGAATTGTATCACTATTCAGAAATATAAAAATCTCTGTGGTGCCTGGGTGACTCAGTCGGATAAGCAATCCGACTCTTGATTTCTGCTCAGGTCATGATCTCATGGTTCGTGAGTTTGAACCCCACATGGGGCTCTGCACTGATGGTGCAGAGCCTGCTTGGGATTCTCTCTCTCTCTTGCTCTCTCTCTTTGCCCTTCCCCCCCACTTGTGTTCTCTCTCTCTCTATCTCAAAATAAATAAAAATAAACTTAAAAAAAGAAATATAAAAATCTCTGAACATCAAAAATTATTAAATAACTTATTTCTCTGCAATACCCAACGTAAATGGACCTGAAATCACTTTTGTACTTCTGTTTTTGTCTTTTAAAAAGTGTTCTTATTTCTGGTTTCTCCAATATAGTGGGAATATTTGTGTATTTTGCTGCAGGAATATTACTGTTTTTGCTGCTACAGACTCCCTGGGTTTATTACATAGTATTCAGTCTACATACCGTAGCACCTTTCTAAAATTCAACACATTATGTATTCTGAAACACAACTGTCCGTGAGGGTATTGGCAAATGACCGTGGGTCTGCACGTCCACCCTGGTGGCACTAGCATTAGTGAAGGCTACTAGGATTTCTTTTATGCCTGATCCCTTCAGTATTTGTTATTTGTGCCTACTAGGGGTGGATTGGCTTGCCAGTCAAGTGTGGAGTTCTGAAAGCCTGGAGCCGGAATGAAAATCTCCCAAAGGGTTAGCCACAGGGATGGTTGAACGGAAGTGGGTTGGACAGAGGTAAGGCTCAAATGTCTGAGAAAGCAAGCAAGGACTCTTGAGTGCAGGGACCAGAAGAAGGACTTGTACCAGTGTTGGCTTTCCAAGAAGCGGACACCAGGACGAAAGTAAATATGCAAGAAATTGATTGGAGGAAATACTCGTCTAGGGTAAGGGATGGAGAGCACAAGTGCATGGGGAGGCAGGGGGCTGGTCTTCAGATGGCTATGCTGGTCTGACACTTGTAAAGGAAAAAGAGCAGAAAGGAAGTGTAGAGAGGAAGACCTCAGGTGGCAGCCCAGCACGGAGAAGGTCTCAGCCAGGCTGATGGGGAGCCCTGAGCACAAGTTTGTTAGGAAAGAACTGCACTGGGAAGGAACAGTCCAGCGCTATTGCCCTCCCTGTAGAGACTGTGGCCTTGGCACCAACAGTATAGAGGATCCAAAGGTGCAGCAGCTGGAGGTCGTCAGACACACTTCTCACCGCAGATCTCTTGAAGGCTCACCAATGTGGCGGCCACAAAAGCCAAACTTTGTCAGAGGAGGCATTCTGAGCCTGGCAGAAATGCATCAAAACCTGAGCACATTAGAAACAAATAAAGTGAATTGGGACTATTATTATAGTAGTACCAAAACTATCGGACAATTGCTGAAGACCACAGGGGATGTACATTCACAGCTCACCTCTCTGGCTAGTGGGTTTGCGCCTGGGCCCAGCTGGCTTATGTGCAGGGCAGAGTTTCCGATGCCTCCAGCACGAGCCCTGAGCACAGAAGACCCCCTGTAGGCACAGTCCATGGCCAAGTACAGAGGCTGGAGATTGTTGCTTCCCGGGTCTGAAAGCTTCACGCAAGATAGAAGACAGTCTTTATCCCTTTCTCTCCTTTGGCCTTCTCTACCATACAGTGACTTCACCAGCATGTTCATGGAAGAATTTAAGCTGAATATGTTGGAGCTGGTCTTTTTGTAGGGCAAGGAGACTTGCTGGAGTTGGCAGACAATACAATTCAAGGGACCGGAAATCTGAGTCAATAGGTGTTTTCTTCAAAGATCGATACCAATATATTTAGTGCTCTTGAACTTTATTAAATATGCATTGGTTCCTTTTATTCTCAGCTTAAAATCATTCTAAATGTGTTCTGCATGCAAACGAGTATTTAGAGCTGATGAGCAAGTGTAGAGTCAGACCGAATCGAGGCCCTGTCTCCAAGCACGCGGGGTGTGTCCTCGCTCTGCTTCAAGAGTCAATGAGCTGTACTGAGCTGACTTTATATGGCTCTCGGCACACCTCCTGGTGGAATACTCTCCTGTTGACCAGGTGATCACATGCCTTCCTGATGCTAATGGAAATTGAGAATGTGCATTGAGCACATTGGTATTCTGTATTTGGACACAGTCATTTTGAAAGTAGGACTTTAAGAAATGCATCACACACTTCTACAAGCCCCACATGGCCCTCTTTACAGCCCAAGTCTGGTTCTCAGCTCACCTTTCAAAAGAACAGCTCACGTCTAGTTGAGCTAAAGAAGAAATACGTGACTTTTTAGCTACAGAAGTTTGGGTAAGTAATAAATGTATCTAAAAACTAAAGAGGATATAGCTCATAATCTTTGAGATCTTTTTTAAGGCAGAATTTCTAAGAAACTCCTAAGTAAAAATTTAGAAGGCAATTATGCAGGTGTTAAAAAAAAAATACCAAGTCCAAGTTGTTCAGTCCCTGCCAGGCTTCCATCAGTGGGTTTGCAGAAGTTTCTGTTCTGACACACAGATGTAACTATTTGAGTTTTAACTGGAATGATTCTTTTTTCTTTTCTGGTATACAGTATATAACAGCTTCTGTCCCTTGAAGGAAAGGGAGATGTATGCTCATCAATCTCTAGATTTCACGATAGGGCATGAAATTTGGAGTCATGGACTTGTGGTCAAATTCTGCCTACCCCACCTCACAGGTGCAATAAATATGGGCGTCACATGGCTGATATGAAGCCTAATGTGTCCATTGATACAAAATGCTTATTAAAGGAACATGATGTGAAAAAATGGCAGTTCCCTCCATTACCCAAGGACTAAAATCAGCATGGATTTTGTCATCTCTGTGATTCTTCTTATTTCGGAAGGATGAATGTATTGGGATCTATGGAGTCAGGGGAGACACAAGTATAACCAAGTAGAAGAGAACGATGTCCCCTAATCCCAGAGAATTATCTACTCAAAGGTGAAAATCATCACCACTCTTTCAGCACAGCCTACACTCAGGGGAAGGCGAATTAAACGCCACCTCTTGAGGGAAAGTTTGGAAAGAAGGTATACCAAAGAAGGTATAGACATAAATCTTTAAAATCACCACAAGCACTGAAAAGAAGACTTCAATTTAAAAAACAGGAAGCCTTGGGGCACCTGGGTGGGGCAGTCGGTTGGGCGTCCGACTTCAGCTCAGGTCACAATCTCGCAGTCTGTGAGTTTGAGCCCCGCGTCGGGCTCTGGGCTGATGGCTCAGAGCCTGGAGCCTGCTTCCGATTCTGTGTCTCCTTCTCTCTCTGCCCCTCCCCCCTTCATGCTCTGTCTCTCTCTGTCTCAAAAATAAATAAACTTAAAAAAAATTTTTATTTTTAAAATATTAAAAAACAGGAAGCCTCTTGGTGGTCATGCTATGAAAGATCTTGAATGGAAAAGAGACAATAAAATCAGAAGAGACTCTTATTTTACGCATTCCAATTAAGAAATTGGTGGGATCTCAAACTGCCTAGATGAGCCTATGGTTCACAGAACACATTTCCTTGTCTTTCTAGGCACAGAGCTATCAGCTACATTTCTCAATTTCCTTAAAGGTATCTGGGGCTCTGAGACTGAATTCTGGCCAGTGAAATGTGGGCCTACCCTTTCTGAACTTGTCCCATCCATTCCCTCCACACCCTCTATTTTCTGTATTGAATGGAGATACTAACTGGAAATGACTCAAGGGCGGAGCCTTAAGAAAAAGGAGCACGTGTCCATCTGATTTAAATTAACATGAGCAAAGATAAGCTTCCTCTTCTTTTTTTTTTTTTAACCATCGGGACTTAGAAGGATGTTTGTTATAGCAGCTAGCGTAATTTATTCTAATTTACTGTCTTTAAAGTGGTTCAAAATTAGTAGGTAAAATAATGTTAAGTCTACAAGATCTTCTGAACATGAGTCAATACAATTGTATTCACTGAAGGGAGTTTGAAGAAAATCAAGAGCAAACTTGTGAAATGGTTATTTAAAACATCTGCCGTTCCCCATGACTGACAAATTGCTAGTGTTCTTTGCTCTGGTTCTTTGAATGTACTCTGGGAAAAATATGAACACATTTTGCTTCCATACTGATTGTGATAAGGAATCCATTATAGACCCCGAATGGATGGCAGTGAGGATTAACTGAGGTCATCCATGTAAAGCACATAGAAACAACACATACTAACTGCTCGGTGAAGGCTACCCGTTCTTACTATTATCATTGCTAGAATTTTTGTTGTTTGGGGGAGACACATTAGCGCTTGGCTGGTTTCCAATTGTTTCTCCTTGAGGAGAGGTAAAGAAGGTTGTGGATAAGACGGAAGCAAAGATGGTAATTAATTGAAGAGTCCAAGGGCCACAAGCATCTGAAGGCTTGACAGAGGCCGGAGGATTCACCTCCAAGATGACTCCTTCACATGGCTGTTGGCAACAGGTTTCAGTTTCTCACTGTCGGCCTCTGTGTCTTGCCACGTGGGCCTCTCTACAGAGTTTGCCTGAACATCATGGCGTCATAGCAACTGGTTGTAAGAGGAAGTGTAAGCAAGCAGAAAACTGCAGTGCCTTTGATGACTTAATTTATGAAGTGGCATAGCATCACTTCTGCATGAAAGGCGGGACACTAAGTCTATATACACTCAAGGGAAGGGAAACTAAGCTTTACCTCTTGGAAGGAAAGATATTGAAGATAATACCATCATGGTGCCCCACCCTATACCACCATGGCGTGTGATACATAATTCATGAATAGAAATTTGGGGCGCCTGGGTGGCGCAGTCGGTTAAGCGTCCGACTTCAGCCAGGTCACGATCTCGCGGTCCGTGAGTTCGAGCCCCGCGTCGGGCTCTGGGCTGATGGCTCAGAGCCTGGAGCCTGTTTCTGATTCTGTGTATCCCTCTCTCTCTGCCCCTCCCCCATTCATGCTCTGTCTCTCTCTGTCTCAAAAATAAATAAACGTTAAAAAAAAATAGAAATCAACACATTGTAACTTTTCTAACAAAATACTTAACATTTTTTTAAATGTTTTATATAGTTTTGAGAGGGAGAGAGACAGAGCACAAACAGAGGAGGGGCAGAGAGAGGGGAAGACATAGAATCCAAAGCAGGCTCCACGCTGCGAGCTGTCAGCACATGGGGCTCAAACCCACACACAAACTGTGAGATCATGACCTGAACCAAAGTCAGATGCTTAACCGACTGAGCCACCCAGGTGCCCCCTTAACAAAATACTTTAAAAATGTAATGGACTTAAAAAGAAATTGAAAAATGTACAAAGGATATGAGCAATCAATTCATCAATTAAAGGAAACCTAGAGGGTTAATAAGCAAATAAAAAATGCTTAAACTTGCTAATAATTAGGGAAATTCAAATTAGACGTGATACTCATTCATACCCGTTCAGATTGTAAAAACGTTAAAGTTCCACAATATCAAGTGAACACCACGATATGGGACATAGGAAGCTCTTAAACATAGCTTGTGGGGGTATATCACCTTCAAAACTATTTGAAGCTAGGGACACCCGGGTGGCTCAGTTGGTTAAGCCTCTGACTTCAGCTCAGGTCATGATCTCACAGTTCATGGGTCCGAGCCCCACGTCGGGCTCTGTGCTGACAGCCAGAGCCTGGAGCCTGCTTTGGATTCTGTGTCTCTGTCTGCCCCTCCCTGTTCTCACGCTCACATGTCTTCTCTCTCTTTCTTTCAAAAATAAATAAACATTAAAAAAAAAAACTTCAAAAAAAACTATTTGATGCTCTCTGGTAAGTGTGATGGCAAATTACCCAAAAGCCCTTCATTTCCACTCCCAGAGGAACTCTCTTGTGTACAAGAAGATCTGAACAAGAATGTCACAGTCTTAAATAGGAAATAAAGAAAAAAGAAAAAGCACACCCTAAACGTACGTTTCCAGAGGAATGGGTAAATAAATTGTGAACTGCTCACTCAACATAATGAATGAACTAGAATTATACTTATCAATATGGATGAATTCTCACAAATATATTGAGCGACAAAAACAGGCTGCAGAATACATTTATGTAAAGTTTAAAAACATACAAAACAATTCCATGTGTTGTTTCAGAATACATACCTATGTAGAAAAAGTCAAGAATGCCTAGGAATGATGCACACCAAATACAGATAACGGTTTCTTCGAGAAGAGAATGAGAAGCAGGTGGTAGGGAGACATGTATGGGGTTTCAACTTTATTAGTAATGTTTTACTTCTTAAATGAAGTGGTGGTCACAGGGGCAATTGTTTTATTATTGTTTATGCCCTTTTATTTATTTTTTAAAGTTTATTCATTTATTTGGAGAGAGAGGGAGTATGCATGTGAGCAGGGGGAGGGCAGAGAGAGAGGGAGAGAGAGAACCCTAAGCGGGCTTCAGGGCCTCAGCATGGAGCCCGATGCGGTGCTCAGTCTCACGAGCCATGAGATCATGACCTGAGCCAAAATCAAGAGTCAGACACTCAACCAGCTGAGCCACCCTGGCACTCCTATGCCTTTTTAAATATAGCTTCATAATTTAAAAAAGTTTAAAGAAAATGTAATGGAAGAAAACATCCCATTTAAAATATAAGGGAAGAAGCTAACATACCTAGGACTTTGAAATAATCTCCGAACCGAGGAGTGATACCTTTAACCACACCTTCGGGCATGGTAAATGACATATAAATGAAATGTACAGATTCAGAAAATTGCGGAATATATCCCTATATTCCAAAGAGCTGATGTCTTTAATCCAGAGTCCCTTATTAAAAGTCACATGACCAATAACCCGGAACACTAAAATAGCAGGCTAAAGTCATGAACTGACGATCAACAGAAATAGAAATAGTGTTTAAATATAGAAAAAATGCAAGTAGAAACCATGAAATACTATGTTCGCCAAAGAGGAAAGGGTTGGTGAGGACGTGAAGGGGTCCCTCTCCTGTGTTGTTGCCTGAATTGTATGGGAGTGTGTGCTGTCATATTGTTTATAGAGGGGCATCTGTGATGATCTATCAAAACGTGAAGAGCCCGCATCCCTTGACCTAGAAATTCCACCTCTATGAATTGTTCCTGGTGATACACTTGCACATACGGGAAATGATTTATTACATTGTTTGTAATTGCAAAAACAATGGGAGAAAATTAAATGTCCCTTGGTAGGGGCTGGCTAAAATAAAATAGGATATACATCCTTTGAATCGAAAGCTAGGTAGTGGTTTTAAAGTGGGGTCATCTCCATGCATACATGAAAGAAAGAGCTGCAAGATAAAATGTAGAGCAAAGGGGGATGTGTGGGATTGTGTGCATGCTACCATTTGCAGAGGGAAGAGAGGATAGAGTACATGTATGCTTCCTTATACACGGAAAATTCCCAGAAGGAGAAGGATGGAACCCATAACCATGACTGGTTTCCAGTCACTCCCATGCAGTAGTAGGAGACGCTGGAATTATGTAAACAAACAAACAAACAAACAAACAAAAACGAACTCTTAAAACTAAAAGCTAAAAATCCTGATTGAATTCAGTACCGAGGTATACGTTTCGGAGTCCGCCGTGCTAGCCATCAGAAAAGGGACGAATGTTGGGGATGTGCGATCCTGGTCCTAATTGCTTTCTTGCTAACCTCTAAACACTTCTCTGGAAAGGTCCTGCTACACAGCCAGTCAGAGGAGGAGGTGGGGGGGGGGATGGGAAATGTGGCTTGTTATTCACACAGCCCCACAAATCCGATCGGCATCCTAGAACTGCTTACCTCGTGCTTCCTGAGTCATTCCTAATGAGAGATAATGATAGCGAGGTGGGTAGGTCTCAGGTGGGGGTCGGGAAAGGACACCAAGAGAGGCCAGGTCAATTTTGATTCATTGCACATTAAACTTTTCACTTTTCCTTCCTTTGCACATTTATAGCCATTAGTGAGGAATCTGGGAGCACTGCAAGCACAGGCCAGTGGGCAAAACGGGTTTTAGGTCCTTTGCATCGGTAGCTCGGAAACGGAAATTTAGACGGAGAGAAACAGTGTGCATCCTCAAGGAGGTGCCGTGGAACAGGTGCCCCTGCTCTCGGGGACAGAGGGGGGACATACTCAGAGAGCGGCAGAACGGGGGGCTTTCGGGAGGGGGGGGTATGGGAAGACAGAGCAGTCCTTACCAAAATATGTAGAAACAGAATTTGTCCATATGTTGACTGCATGCTGGGGGAAGTGTAAAGCAAACAGAGCTGGGTGAGGTTCATCAGCAAATGTCTCGTGGCTCCGGAAACACAAGGAAGACCATGTGATTTATTTCATAGTCACTAGAAACGTTAAACACGGCACTTCTGTGGAGCACATTCTAGGTCTGAGGGATACATCAGAGAACCAGATAAAGTCTTGACCCTCGTGCGGGTTACAGTGTAGCATCCAGGGCAGTGGGGTGAATATGGAGAAAACAGATGACACACAAATAAGAATACAAACCTACGAGACAATGACAGGTAATGATCAACCTAAGAGTCAATTTTCCTGGAAAAGGGAAGAGAAAAGACAAGCGAAGCATGAGGGGAGGGGTTATTTTCGATAAAAGATAGATGAAGCAACATTTGATTAGCGACCTGAGGAAAGTTAAGGAGTAAGCCACGAAAATATATGAGGGAAGTGATAGTGCAAAGGCCCTGAGGCTGAAACATGACATTTACCGCCCAGGTAAAGGAAAAGCGTGTAGAAAATAATGATAAGCAAACAGCTGGAACACAAAAATGTATGCTCCCTATGATTAGGCGTACGTAGAGCTATGTATCAAAGAAGACGAATGAAAATATAAATCGTTGTAATGTTTCAGGAAAGTAGTAAAGATTCGTGTTTCTCAAGGGCAGGCAGTGTCTCCTAATTCTGTGTCTGATCCCACCATGCTTGCTATATGTAGGATCCTGAACAACATCTGAGGACCGAATAAATACATCACTACAATTTTTTGAAAACGTTTTCTTTATCATTTAAACAAATAAAAAAAGATGGCCGCCTATGAAAAATCTAAACTCGTGATGGCACGTTGCATGGGGGAGCTTCCCAGAAAGCTAGGACTCCGGCTCGGGGCCAGCCCAAGATGGAATTGGGAAAACACAGCCACGTTTTACTGACTGCCTAATGCCTGCTACACACTTGTCCCTGCATCGTCACGGGCAAATCTGAGAATGGCCCAAGGAGGAAGGTACAGTTAGTTCAGTACCATCGTCTAGGACATTGAGGCTCAGGGAGATTCCGTTTGTAGCCCACGGACCCAAAGCCAGCAGATGATAGGACTGAACAACAGATCTCGGAGTCCAAGTTCAGACCTCGACAACCACAGCCTGGGGAGGTCTACTCTAGGGCTCTTCCTTCATGCCAACTGGGTTTTTGGTCTTTGTTTTTCGTGTTTTTTTTTTTTCTTTCTCTTTTTGGAATTGGAGTAGAGTTGGCACACAATTAGTTTCAGATGTACAACATAGTGATCCGACAAGCCTATATGTTATGCTCTGCTCGCCACAGTGTCACCACCATCTGTCACCACACAAAGCTCTTACGATACCATTGACTGTATTCCCTGTGCCGTGCCTTTCGTCCCCGTGACGTATGCATTCCATTACCGGAAGCCTGGATTGCCCTCTCCCATTACCCCATTTTGCCCATCCCCCCCACCCGCTCCCCTCTGGCAAGTGTGTCTGTTCTCTGTACTTATGGTCTGTTTCTGGTTTGTTGGCTTGTTCACTTGCTTTGTTGTTTAGATTCCACACAGAAGTGAAATACATTCGTCTTTCTCTGTCTGACTTCTGTTACTTGGCATAACACCCTTTGGGTTCATCCATGTTGTCACGAAGGGCACGATCTCATTCTTCCTTATGACTGAATAATATTCCATTGTGTGTGTATCACATCTGCTTTACCCGTTCATCTATCGATGGACGGTTGGGCTTGCTTCCCCATCTTGGCTATTGTAAATCATGCTGCAATAAACATAGGGCTGTATGGATCTTTTCAAATTCGTATCTTTGGGGGTTTTTTTTCTGGGTAAATACCCAGTACTGGAATTACTGATCACATGGTCATTCTATTTGCAATTTTGAGAAAATTCCACACTGTTTTCCACAGTGGCTGCACCAATTTACATTCCCGCCACTGGTGCACGAAGGTTCCTTTTTCGTCCACATCCTGGCCACACTTGTTATCTCTTGCCCTGACAGTTTTTGAGTACGAATTCCTGCTCCCTGCTATTCTCAGTGGTCCTGCATTTTCCCAAACCCTCCCAGTGTGGCACCTCACGGGAGCCGTTCCCCCTGTCGTCCCCATCTCTGATCTTAGCGTTAGGAGAACTGGATCCGAAGCTCAAGTTTCCCCTCTTGCTCATAATGTGACTCTTGCAAGTTCATTTCACCTTTCTGAGTCTCACTTTTGTCGTCTTTTGACGGAGACAACTGTGTGTTGGAATTATGGTGCAGAGTCAATGAAATCATGCAATCAAAGTCTTTGGACCAATGTCTGATGTATATGGCAGATACTCAATAAATCCTGGGTGAATTTATTTGTGGCCGGCTCGTGTCTGGGTCCCGCTAATGATCGACTAACCTGATAAATGAATCCCGGATTAGTTACCAATGGTGATAATAGCATAAAATATTGTGCCTCCCCCATAACACTGACGATTTAACATAACTCAAATTAATTGCTGATGGTGGGAGGGCCCATCACAGCTGCCAGGGAAGACCTCATCGACATCCCTTACCTTGGTGGTCACCAGGAAGGCAGCCCATTTGTCCAAAATTCATTATGCCGTGACTTAGGCTCAGAGGAAATCTAACACGTAGGTTCACTGTCATAAATTGCATGAAAACTCCTACTAAGAAGAGACCAGTCTGCATCTGTAGCTCCCGAACTAAAGGTTCAGAAAAAAATGAAGCTCTTCAGAACACTCTAGAAATGAGTCAGTCTGAAATCTAGAATTTGCCTTTTTATGCAACAATTTTATTTTCTTTTTTAAAAAATGTTTAATGCGTATTTATTTTTGAGAGACAGAGAGAGACAGAATGTGAGCAGGGGAGGGGCAGAGAGACAGGGAGACACAGAATCCGAAGCAGGCTCCAGGCTCCGAGCTGTCAGCACAGAGCCCGACACGGGGCTCGAACTCACGGACCGTGAGATCATGACCTGAGCTGAAGTCAGCCGCCCAACGGGCTGAGCCACCCAGGCGCAGCTAACAATTTTATTTCAATTTTATTTTCTTAATCATCGTGACTGAGAGCAGAAGAAGGGCGTCAATAGAGAGCCCGAAAGGTGGGTTTCCCGGGGCCTAAAACAACAGAGATTTCTGGTCTCCCAGTTCTGGACGCTAGAAATCTGAAATCAAGGTGCCAGCAGGACAGTACTCCCTCTGAAACTTCTAGGGGAGGCTCCTTCTTTCCTTGCCTCTCCTCGCTCCTGGTGTTTGTCAACAACCCTTGGCTTGCAGGTGCCTCTTTCCAGTCTCTGCTGCCTTTGCCACATGGCATTCTCCTCCCCATGTATCTCTTCTCTTTGCAAGAACATTGGTCATATTGGACAAAGGGGCCACTCCACTCCAGCGTGAATTCATCTTAACTAATTACATTTGCAACGGCCCTATTGCCAAATAAGGTCACATTCTGAAGTACCAAGGGTTAGGAGGACTTCAACACATGTTTTTTAGGGGGACACAACTCAACCCTAACAGTAGGTAACTAGCCTTCCTCAGGGCCTAGAGGGATGCAGGCAGGTGATTTTAGATTCTAGTTTTTGCAGAGGGACAGTGCCTCATATTCCAGAGCCTGGGATGGCATTAGAGGGCTAGAAGTCGTCTCTCTTCTTCTTTTCATCATGTGAAGCTTGTCTTTGTAGGTGCCACACTTTCCGGATCCAAGTGACCCTTCTGTTTCCATTTCAATAGCCACATTTTTTATTTTAATTTCATGTGTGACAAAAACATATGAAGTGTGCTTAGCACTGATTATCCTATTTTTTTTAAGTTTATTTATTGTGAGAGAGAGAGAGAGAGAGCACATGTCAGCATGCACATGAGCAGGGGAGGAGCAGAGAGAGAGAGGGAGAGAGAATCCCAGGTAGGCTCTTCACGGGGCTCAAACCCACAAACCGCGAGATCATGACCTTAGCCAAAGTCAGACGCTTAACTGACTGAGCCACCCAGGCACCCCTGTCCTACTTTTATGAAATTGAATCATATAAAGTTTCCATCTTCATAGATGAAAAATGGTCAAGTATTGGCAATTTCACATGGTTTGGCCTCTGCGTACCATTAGACGTTATCATGGATGAGCCCTACTTGGTCCTGATTATTTAAATTGGTCCCCAGACTTCACATTTTAGACTGGACCCAATCCTGCCCTTATATCCTCCTGGAGCACCACTGAGAACTTATGCCTCCTACCTTACCTTGCCTGGCAAGCCCATAAAAGGCACACAATCAGGAAAGAAGCAAGGGTTTGGAGATTCAAAAAGATCTGGATTCAAATTACTCCCAAGGTTTAATGTTATGGGGGCAATTATTTAAGTTTCTTTGTGTCTTAGAATCCTCCATTTGCACAATGGGGACAAACCCTTGTAGAATTATTGTGAGGATTAAACATACATTATATACACGTATATATAATGTATATGTACCCAGGATTTATTGAGTATCTGCCGTATACATCAGACATCGGTCCAAAGACTTTGATTGCATGATTTCATTGACTCTGCACCATAATTCCAACACACAGTTGTCTCTGTCAAAAAAAATTGACAAAAGTGAGACTCAGGTGAAATGAACTTGCAAGAACCACACCATGAGCAAGAGGGGAAGCATAGGCTTTGGATTCAGCTCTCTTGACACTAAGATCAAAGATGGGGACAACAGAAAGAATATATATATAATATATTAATATATTAATTATATAATATATTATTATATACACTATATATATTATATTAATGTATATTAATAATTATATATTATTTATATATTATATATTATTATATAATAATATATAATATATAAATAATAATATATAATATATGTTATATAATAATATATTATATATTATATAATAATATATTATATATTATATAATAATATATAATATATATTAATATGTTATTATATTATTATATATTATATATATATAACTTACCAATATGTATTATATCATATGTATATTATATGTACATATATATTATATATATAACCAACATGCAGTAGGTGTTCAACAAATTTTGATTCCCATTACCCCTGACTTCCATGATTTCTATTATAGCTCTTAATAACCAATCCCAGGAACTGCTCAGAGACAAAATGAAGGAATTGGAATATCTATAGACCTAATAAAAACAACTAAGATTAAATAATAATGGGACAAATAAATAGACTGCTTTGCATCCAACCTGTTCTCTTGGATCCTACAACACATGCCAGGCTCAAGGGATATATCGTGAAACTCGGTGTCTGAAAGACTACATCGTATGTCATCTTTTCTCATCTCACAATAACTAAACTCCATTTGAATTGCATACATGACACGCCTGTGTTTATACTGAAGGTCATTGTCTAGCCTACTTGCTCTGAACATTTTTTTTCGTGGGGGACACACGTGACATTAACATAAATTACCATATACAGCACACTCTCTGGGTGCTCTTCAGACATTCCCTAATTCCCTGTAGCCACTCCTTTCTCTCCCACTCAAGAAAACCTCCTGGAGGGGGACCTGGGTGGCTCAGTCGTTTAAGCGTCCGACTTCGGTTCAGATCATGATCTCACGGTTCGTGGGTTCGAAGCCCACGTCAGGTTCTGCGCCGACAGCTCAGAGCCTGGAGGCTGCTTCGGATTCTGTGTCTCCCTCTCTCCCTGCTCCTCCCCCACTCCTGCTCTGTCTCTCAATCTCTCTCTCTCTTTCAAACATAAATAAACATTTTAAAAAACCATACAAACATACTAGAAAGGAGATGATGAATGAGGGTGACGTTACAGAACCAACCTCCCTAATTTTTGCCCAATTAAATTGCGTGCAAATCTGAGCCATTTAGCCACAAATGCTATGCTCGTAACCCACCTGAAACCTCTGTGCAGTACGATAGTGAGGCTGAGAATCAGTCTTCAGAGAGGTGTTGTTATCATGGCCATTCAGAATGGTTACAATACTCCAGAGTCGCTAGACAATTCATATCCAGGGAGACGATTGCACCCTCCTACATCTTATTTCCATGCTTCTAGGTGCTGTGACCCTGAGTGAATGCACAAAGTCTGGATAATTTTCCGTGCACGCTGAACAAATGGATCTCTTTCAATGACAGTGTGTTGGCACAAATGGTACTCTTGCCTCCAACATCACAGAGGCAAAGCAATGTGGTATAAATCAAACCACCCCAGGCTTCTTGTTTTCTAGCATATTCTATACGTGCAATATTGTACCTATATGATCAATGTAATCTAACCACCAGAAGCACTCTCTCACATCTTTAGGTTCTTAAGTATTCTATTCAGCTAATCTACTCTCCCCTTTGGTCAGAGCCATTTATTACCAATTGTAAGTAATGTGACTATGGGGGATGCTACCTGGGGCCACTGGAAATCTGCCATGGTTTACATCCTTGGAACAGACTCAGACATTGTAAGTTTAAAAAAAAAAAAAAAAAACCTTTTAAGCCAAACCTAAACCTTTTATAATTGAAGTTATAATAAATCACACCTCCTAAATCTTCCTGGAGGGAGGACACTGGAAAGGTCTCCTCTCTCTCTCTGCCAAATTGCTCCCTAATAAGGGAGAGAGATCAAGAAAAAGAACAAGAGATCAAGAAAAGGGCCTTAGCCACGTTCAGGGCTCAGATAGGGAGTCTAAGATTTGGTCAGTTCTGAAAACATGGAGGTCAGGCATAGGGGTAGATGGAAGAAAAGGGAAAAGCAGATTGAAGCACATTATTTCTCAGCTTTCACAGTCAATGGCTTCGTATCACCTCTAACTTAATGTCCACACACTAGAGCATGATGTATATGGGGCCCTCCAGGATCTGCCTACACCTGACATGTCCCTCTACCATAGCACTCAACTCTCTACCTTGCCTTCCCTGTTAGACTGTGAGGCCCCTGAGGGTAGAGATCATAACTTAGTAAACTTTAATCTTTAGTACCTATTAGAAGCCCAGTGAATGCTTCGGCAATTCTAAATAAATGAGCAAATTGACCCTGCACTAACACTGTCCACGAGCCAAGAGGGCAAAGTCAAGAGAAGTGAACTTTAGTTTTTGGATGATCTGAAGCACTCATGGACACACCCTTCCCTTCTAGGTGGGGGGGACTATAGGCCATGGCAGGGAAGGCCAGTCTGCAACAGTGACCATGAAAGAAAGGAGTTTCAGTTTTTTCCTCCACAAATCAGAAATCAGAAGCTATGATCCCTTCTAAAGTGCTCTCCTTGGGAGGCTCTGTGTAGATGCCAAAAACAGCTGCATTTGCTCAACGGGTCTTTTTCAGAATTGTGGTCAGAATCAGTTTATATGCCATAAGCTAAAACCAGTCTAATTTCTTTACAGGCACATTATTTCCAAAACAACATTTCCTCGGCTTGATTGCCCTCATCGTCATTGGACATAACTTCGGGGCAAGTTTTAGTAGCTTCCAACAACAAATCCTCCCTCTGAGGATGAAAATGTGCCACGTTTGAAGATACTCGCGACAGAGTGCCAATAGAGTCCACACATAACTCTAAAGAAGAGTTCCAAACGTGCTTTGAGCACAGTTTATTTTATTTTATTTTATTTTATTTTATTTTATTTTATTTGTTTATTTATTTATTTATTTTAAGTTCAAGTTAGTTAACGTATAGTGTAGTATCAGTTTCCGGAGTAGAATTGCACGATTCATCACTTACATACAACAGCCAGCGTCGAGCACTTTTGCATTATGTTGGAAAGAAGCGTAAATCAATCAAAGAGGGGACTCTGAAGGCAGTAGGAGTGCTTGAGGATTATGTATTCTAATGCACTACGGAACACTCACCAGGACTTAGTGTTTACTGTAACCATGCAGGTGTGTCCGTGTGTGTGCACGCCTGTGTGTGTGTGTGTGTGTGTGTGTGTGTGTGTGTATTCTCATTGAATCGTCCCAATGGCTGTATGAAAATAACAGCAAGAATAATAGCTTTCATTGAATGCGTCCTACGGGTCAGGTGCTGTGCTAAGGGTTATTTCATTTTCACTCCCATTTTACAGACAAGAAAATTGAGGTGGAGAGAGAAGTTAAGTAACTTGCTAACGGCCACAGAGCCAGTAAAAGAATAGATTCATGTACAGATTTGTCTGACTTGTTCTTCATCACTCTGATATATGCTGTTAGAAGCGGTGCTCTTAACCACTATGATATGATCCCAGCATTTTTATTAAAGTATCAGTGATAAATGTAATATATATCATATGTCAGTGTGTGTGTGTGTGTGTGTGTGTGTGCGTGCATAGGATATAGATAAATATCCATCCTAACTCATATTCCTTTTTAATCAAAACATTGCCTAGTTCAGGGCTCAATAAATACTCGCTGAGTTTGTAGACCTATGTCAGTGACAGTGGTCCAACCAAGGCCAAGAACAAGGACAAATAAGAACAAAAGGCCAAAAGGATACAAGACAGTTCAGTTCATCTAATCTCCCGAAGAAAGCCATGCTCATAGGACAGAGCGGTGGGAGTCAGAGAAAGTGCCTGGAGGGCCTCAGGCAGCTGTAGCATGTGGCTTTGCGATTTGTCGTCTACTTCCGTCCAAGTGAGCCCCTGCAGGGTCCTGGGCCTCAGTCACTCCACCCATGCCTCAGAAATGGGTACGTTCACCTCTCCTCTCCAGCCTTTCCCTATGAATATTTATAAAGGGCTCTAGAATCCTGGTATCCCATAAAAATGCAAAGTACAATTATTATTAATGATACAGTTAGCAGGAAGGACATTTGTTATTTCTACTCAATTGGTTTCCCCCGGGAGCAGAAACAGCTTTTGCTTTTTTTTTTTTTTTTTTTTTGACATAGTATTAATATGCCGGCTTTGCAACCTTGATCATCTGTCATTTTCTTTTTGAGAAAGTTGTGCCACTGCTTCAGGCAGCACCCTTTGCAATATGGGCGCCATCCGAGCGCAAGTTGCTTCATGCTTTGGATGAGACTATGGATCTTTATTTGATTTCTGGTATCAGGAAACAATTTATTAAGATCAAGGCAGTTAGGCTACAAGACTTCCTTTCTTGCCTGGGTAGTCACTAGTTGAGCAGGCAGCCCTAGCTCATAAATCTAGTTTTATTTCCCCCATCTATTCACCTGGAAGTAAGTGATTTTTTTTAAGGCAGAGAGGAGAACACATTTCCTTATGTAAGCACGTTTCTGCCAGCTCCTAATCACCATTGTGTCTTAGGCTAGGGAGCAGCCGAAAGCAGGGAGCCATTTCCACTTCCGGGCACCACACTTGTATTTTCAGAGTTTACAGAAAAATACTGCAACCGATTTGGGATTTCCCTGTAACGATCCACTTCCTCTAAATAAATCAGAATTGATCCGAACGTGGATTTCAGAGACAAAAGGGCTCTCTGCAAATATCTCTTTTCCTATGCCCTTCAGAAACTACCTTGGCTTTCTTTCTGCCCCCATCCCCCTCTCCCGCCCTCCCTCAAGCCCCCCACCCCGCCTTCCCCTCCTTCTTAAGAAGACTTTCCCAGGTCCCTCTTGGCTGTGGTTGAACGACATTGGCTCCTGTCCATGCTTCAACAAAGACCTGGCATTCCAGCTGTCTGCGTCTAATCTCCAGTGTCAGCTCTCGTTAATGTGTGAGCGTGAAATCAGAGGGGGCAGAGCTGCATGGAATATTAAAACCATGATCAGCATTCCACTGAAACGCTGAGAGTCTGTGAGCACCATTAGAGGAGGCTGTCAAATCACGGCTTCGCATTAAATAAAAGAAAAGATTTCTATCAGAGGAAAGTACAATCAGTGAATCGCTGAGCTAAATTAGCATTTTTTCAATTGGAGATCGAAGTTGATTTATTGTTCTACACGACATTAATGTAACTATGTGCTTGACCTGCTAAGGCAGCTAATTTTTCATTGAAATGGTTTCTTTCCTTCCCGGTGCAAAGGCTGCAATCATATTTCAAGTTTGCAGAGTGATCAGAAAAGTCATGGAATGCTGCAGAAATGTCTTAGGGCGGCCTTCCCTTCCCCTCCCCACTCCTTCCTTTCCTTTTTCCAACTCCAGCGCCTTCCTCCTCCCCTCCCCTTCCCCCCTAACCTCATGGCTGGTGGTCAAGGTCACAGAGGAAGAGTAATCTCAAAGCCACCAACTTCAAAGCCGCCATCAAAGAAGCCCCTACGAAGCCACTGAATTAAAAGGGAATGGGGGAGGGAGGGCTGTGGGTACCAGCGTTCCTGTCTACAAGAAAGGGCCCTTTAACTGCCCCATTGGTTCAGCCCAACCTGGGGTGCCCTAGGCCCACTTCTCCCCTGCCAGTTTCTTGTTCCGTGTTTCTCTCCTCCTCCACCCCAGCCCCTCCACCCCCGCCCACACATCGCCCCAAGATAATATACATTTCCAATTAGCAGAGCACATTCTAGTCATGTTCTCTTTTACTGCCCTAACTATCTTCCTTTTGCTAAAAAGCTGGGCTGTCATTAATGAAATCCTGCCGTTCTGTTAATCCGAGATACAATGCTTCTTTTCTCTCTGGGACTCTCCCTACCATAAAAACTACAGTTACTCAAGCTCCCTTCTTCTGTTTAGATGCCTTGTCATTTGTCTTTCGTTTCATACCTGATGTGGCACAGTAGCAGATTGAAGTTCCTGGACGTAGAGGGAAGGGATGCGATTATACACGTCTCCCAAAGCCCTGTTTGCAAAGGCAGCTGCCAGCGTGTGTGTGTGTGTGTGTGTGCACGCGTGCGTGTTCGCGTGTACCCAAAGCACATTGATTTTAATCCCTGGTAGTTGATGAATACATCTTAGGGTACTTTGGGAGCCCTCACATGGAGCAAGCTTGTTAGGTTTTAAACTAGTTGGGAGTGCCGGAAGAACCATGATTCGTTAGTCTTCAGCCTTTCTCTGAAACGCCTCTGATGAATTCATTCATTGTATCCCACGGCGAGAAAAAAGCAGGCAGTGGGAAGTGGGTGTTGCAAGTGGGACTGACATTTGCCACCCTTTACCCACGGAAGTGCTACTTCTCAAACAAAACGCACATTGAACCAATAGCTAGTATTTCTATGTTATCTTTCTTCCTCCCACCCCTAAACATCCAGCTTCTGAAATGGCAAACGGTAATTTTCTGTATTGGGGGGAGACACGAGGGCATTAGATCTGAGGGACGTGAGGATGCGAGGCTAACGACCGAACCAGTCACTGCACCCAGGGCTGCCTGTGGACCGATGAGGTGGAGAATAGCCCCCCACCTTCCACCCCTATGGCCTCTAAGACAGATGGAGTCACCCGAAGGGTCAGGGGAATAGAGGAAGCTTTCCCTCCCGCGTCCGTCACAATTGCACCTAATTGGCTTCCCTCGGTCAGCTAAGAGACGTGGAATGAATGGTCAGGAGGCTGCTCTTTGCTCTGACCCAGTGAGAGGGCCTCTAAACGGGTCAAAGGTGAGAGTCTTGGCAAATGACTGCTTAGCTGGATGCTGGAGACAAGCACACTTGTTACTTCTCACCTGCCGCCATTTTGTCCACGTCGCTCACCCTCGGCTCACCTTTTACTCCATTTAGGAAGTAACCCCATCTCTCCCTCGTATTGGTTTTCACTCCGATCAACCGCCCTAAAAAAGAAGTGTGCATTTCGTTCTCCAAAGGCAATGAGAAAAAGCTTCACCATAAGGCACACTAGCTGTCTCTCCTGGATGGTTTCCACAGTGGTTCTGTACCAAGAGTCAATGTCAGTTGATCAGGGTTCCCTCTGTCGCCTGACAATCCATGTTCATTAGGCAAGAGGTGGTGTCAGAGCACGATGCTCCCAAGTTTCCCACCTGCAGGGCAATCCAATTCAAAGCCTCCCGAAGGCCCCAGATGCAAAGCTCAATTATTTCCTGCACTCACTATTTCCACGGTCACTTGCTCGCCAAGCATAACGCACCTCTCCTTTACATGAATATCTTCTGAATACTTTTATTCATGAGCTACGGCCCTGCAGATGACTTTGGTCACTTCTGGTTCACTAATGCACAAAATAGAACCCCAGCCCCTGGACGAGATAATGCAGACATTTATTCAGCCACCGCGCCCCCCCCCCCCCCCGCCCCCGGCCCCGGCCCCGGCCCCGGCTTGCAATGGGCTGTGAACCCAGCAAGCAACATAAGCCCCAAAGGCTAGGAGGGACCACGTCGGGAAGAAGCCATGTTTTTTAGGCCAGAAAACACAGGAAGGGGATTAATCTGGTAGTAGGGACAGACTTTACAGAAGATAGTCAGACCACCTAAGACACTATAGTCAAAGAGCATGGTTTAAACAATTCTTAGCTCTGGAGACCCAGCCCTCTGGCCACTTGGCAGGAGGGGAGGACAAAGAATGAGATCCTGAGATTAGCCCATTCAACACAAGAGCCCAATACGCAGGGTCCACCCCGGAGAAAAGAATGCTGTTGCGAGGAAGGCAACGGCAGAGGCCTGCCCCCAGCTGGGCTTTGGGGAAAAGACTCAGTCTTCAGGGAAAATGGAGCTGCCACCAGAATAGAGGTGCAAAGAGTGAGGAGCAGACCCAAAGCAGCGGCCCCAGCCTGAGAAACTTCTCTTAGAAAAGGGATCATGATAGTAATACCCAATAGGGCTACAGTGAGGATTAAGTGATTCCATGTCTAGATCTAGATGTGTGTGTGTGTGTGTGTGTGTGTGTGTATAACCACACCTGGCACATTGGAAGCCACCATCGAAGTGCTCAGGGCTCATCCCAGGTGGTTCAGATTCAATGGCCATGAAGGCCTTTTTTTTTTTTTAAGTCGACTTTTATTTTTTTTTTTTTAATGTTTATTTATTTTTGAGACAGAGAGAGACAGAGCATGAACAGGGGAGGGTCAGAGAGAGAGGGAGTCACAGAATCCGAAGCGGGCTCCAGGCTCCGAGCTGTCAGTGCAGAGCCCGACGCGGGGTTCGAACTCACGGACCGCGAGATCATGACCTGAGCTGAAGTCGGACACTTAACCGACTGAGCCACCCAGGCGCCCCTGAAGGCCTTTTTTAAAGAAAAAAAAAAAAATAGAATAGAGCAAACACTTGTTACGACTGTCATACAGGGTGCTAGATACTTCCATGTTGTTTATTGAACTCAGATCTCACCACGTTCACGTGGGCATCACAGCAACCCCGTGAGGGGCGCATGATCGCCTCTCCTTTTCAGGTTGAGGCAATAGACAATTAGGGAAGTTGAGTACCATCTTCCGGGTAAGATATCCAACGGTGGTAAAAATAGCGAAACTCAAATTCTGGGTTTTAACTTCAAATGACTTACTTTTCAAAAATGCTAGGAGGTCTCCAAGTACCTGTCTCCAGCAGTAGGTTTTTGTGAAATTGAGCCTCAAAGGATTCAGATAAATCTGATATGAAAGTACTGTCACAATACAATGCCACAGTAGGCTCCAGGGAGGAATTATTTCGTCTGGAGAATAACAACTAATAACCAGCCTCTCTTGACCACGTAGTAAGTGCCATCCAATGTTCCAAGTCATTCCGTGGATTAACCTAGTTCATCCTCACACCAACCTCATAAAAGATGTTCTATTATTATACCCATTTGAAAGATGGGAAAACCCAGGCACAAATATATTAAATACAGAGCAACACGGTTAGTGAACGGCAGGGCCAGGATTTGGAGCCAGCCATATCTGGACTTCGAATCCAATGCTCTTTGCCACCGTATTAAACACTACCCTGGAGGAGAATGTAGCACAATTCCTTGTCCCTATTCTTAGTTCAGTAATAAGTTCTGAGAAAGGCACACGGGAGCCCTGCAGCTGTATTCGAACCCAAAGAGATTTTCAGTGCAAAAAGAAAAAGAAAACAAAAATACAAACTTAATGGTGAGACTCCCTTTCATGAGGTTTAGGCCACCAACACACTTTCTCCGGTTAGAATTTTCCCATGATGAGGGAAGAGCGGGTCCTCTAAGCTGTGGGGAGGTGGGAAAACTCAAGGCAGGAGAGATATGGCGGCCGAAGGCACTTGCTTTGCATCCCTCCTGTGCCACTTCGGAGGACAAGCACGGAGCTGTAGGAGCACTGGAGACAAGGTTTACTTCTCACCGTGGTAGGGAATGGGAAAGATGAGAAAGGAAACGCTCCCGAGCTGGCCCTTAAGGAACGGGCAGGATTTCCGTAGGGAGACAGTAGAGTCAAGTACATCCCAGGCTGAGGGGCATGTCACGGTGTCTCTGGCAAAAGCAGAGCAGCTAGGAGCTCCTAAAAGACAGGATGTGCATGTGGCTTGTCTCTGCCATGCCTGGGTCACAGCAGGTGCACAACGAACGTTGAAAGAATCGGATGGGTGATGCTTCCATGCTTCCACGGATGAGCGAAATCAAAGTGCACGCGGTGTCCACATCACAGCAAGTAATCCGGTACGGCTGACACTGATGTGCCAGTGCGCGTCTACTGGTCCTGGAGAGTAGTTTCCACAATGAGCAAATCTGGTTCCTGGTCGTCCCTGTCTCCCGTCTCTCGCCATGCCATGGCATCGTCGCGACGTGTGAGAGATTTGTTTGGAGTGGGGGAAGCATATTTTTGTTTGCATTTGCTTAGCACGTTGCTGTCGCACATTTTGCTATGAGATGTAAAGTCATCTGCATGCACCGGTTGTACAGCTAGAGCAAAGTCAAAACAAGCATCAGCCGGGTTGTCAGCCACATGGCCTAGGCAGATTGTCATACTCTTTTGCCCATGATCCGTGCCACCTTATCTCTCCTCTTCTCCCACTCTCTTCCTCATTCCTGAATCCCCACACCTACATATATATCCTTAACTTCCAAGCTTTAATTTCTAATTGGCCTAAGTATGCAGCAGGCAGCATCTATGCAGACAGCACATCCAAATCCACGAGGAAGGCAATGCCCACCCCCTACACACCTGTGGTCTCGCCGAACAAACTTGGCATCAGTCTGGACTGCAAGTAGGTTTGTGTTGAGAACTCTCAGGAAACCATCCCACCCTGCATTATAGTATCTCCTGAAGAAGGAATTTAGCAGTGTGCACAGGCATCCCAAGTTAGAAGGGGGTGAGCCTATCCAGAAGGTCCACATCAAGATTATTAATGTCCCAAAGTGCACAGGTTCATGTTACCAGTAGAGACAGCTGTGATCCAGAGGGGAAAGAGCTAAACGTTTGGAATCAGGAGACATTTTGAGGGCCCAGCCTGTGAATTTGGGGTAAACCACTTGAGTTTAACGAACTCGTTGGCAAAGTAAAAACAACGATACCTGTCTCATCATAAGGTTGAAGCAAAGACCATCGGCACTCATTCATTTATTCAATAAATCTTCAGCTGGTGCCCATTCAGTTAGTGTTTTGAGATAGAATAAATAGCAGAGTAGAGTTGGTTCCCACTCTCACAGAACTTTAAGCCTACACGAAGAACGGTTTCTCAACAGATGTAATAATTGCTATGCAAGAGATGTATGGGTGCTTGGAAGGGTCCATTAGCCAAGAGGGAAAAGAGCGTGTGAAGGCTCTATGCACACCAAAAGCATGATGTATCCACAGAAATAGAAGCCACGGATGGCTGGAGGATCACGGGTGGCATGTGAAAGAGCATAGTACAAGAAAATGACAGTACATATAAAAGGATTACATTCTAATAGAGACAATACCTTTTGTAAAAGGTCATTTCTGATGACGCTCCTGGCAGATTAGGCAAAGAAGATGTTTAGACGCAAGAGGAACCATTTTCACTTCTTCTCCAGTCTCATCTGATAAGCAATCATCTATTTTATCCATATTCGAGGCTAGATCCGCCAAAGAACGTAGAGCAGGAACATCCATCCCGCCTATAAGAGTGATAAACAGGAAAGCTTGAGCCAATGCTCCGTGCCTTTTAGATGCCCTCTGGCAGTATTCAGGCCAACCACCCCCAAGTTCACGGGTTGGAAGATTTTATTCCAAATAGATGTTACTGCTGCCATATCAAGGTCATGCCATCAAGTGTGCTCATAGTTGTCCATTTCCTTTTCCTTTTGAAACGTTGGACCTACATGAATAGATTTGCTCACACACTACACACAAGGACACTTAAAAAGCCATACATCAGGGGCGCCTGGGTGGCGCAGTCGGTTAAGCGTCCGACTTCAACCAAGTCACGATCTCGCAGTCCGTGAGTTCGAGCCCCGCGTCGGGCTCTGGGCTGATGGCTCAGAGCCTGGAGCCTGTTTCCGATTCTGTGTCTCCCTCTCTCTCTGCCCCTCCCCCGTTCATGCTCTGTCTCTCTCTGTCCCAAAAATAAATAAACGTTGAAAAAAAAATTTTTTTTTAAAAAGCCATACATCAGTAGTAATATAGAAGTCCCCCTGGCCTCCGGAAGGTCAAGACTGTAACAGATGGGCATCGTAGGCTTTGGCCATCCCTGGGTGCTACTGGAAGAGGATCAGGCCTGGATAATGATCTGGGTGTTTAGTAAGCTCTTTGCCACGTCCAAATCCTTTCCACAGAAAAGACTTTTAGGATCTTCTAGGACCCTTGTTACCCGGTTCAGGTGTCTCTTCTGCAATAGCCCTCACGGGTCGTCCATCAGTGTCTACATGAACACTTCCAATGACTAGAGAGCTTACTGCCTTGTCAAAGAACCCACTCCATAACTGAACCAGTTATTCCCATTAGCCACCCCACTCATTGCTCTTAGTTCTTCTTTCTGCTAACCCAGAGAGTAAATCTGCCCCTTTATACACCAAGAATCCATTGAGTAACTTTTTTGTATTGTTGACTCCATGTTAGGTGACACGATTACATGCAAAGACATGTAGGACAAGCTTCCTTCTCAAAAAGTCTACCACCTAGTGGGCTTGGTACCCTCCTTGTATTAGTTTGCTAGGGTTGCCATAACAAACTGCCGTAGATTGGGAGGCTTAAACAACAAATATTTATTTTCTCGCAATTCTGGAAAATAGGAGTCCAAGATCATGGTGTCAGTGGGGTTGTTTCTTCTGAGGCCTCTCTCGTGGGCTTGTAGGTACCCTGTGTCTTCCTAGGTCTTTCTTCCCTCTGTGTATGTCTATGTCTTAATCTCCTCGTCTTATAACGACATCAATCATGTTGGATTAAGGCCTCCCCTGATGGCATCATATTAGCATAATTACTTCTTTAAAGACCTTATTTCCAAATACAGTCACATTCTGAAGTATTGGGAGTTAGGACTTCAACACATGAGTTCGGCAGGGAGGACACAATTCAGCCAATAACACTGCCCTGTCTTCATGCAACTCTTCAAATACTTAAAAAATAGACTTTATCTTTAAGGTACGCTAAGGTATATGTATATACTTGAAACTTTTTCTTCTTCGGGGTGAACATTCTCAATATCTCTGGTTTTTTATTCTAGTATGTGGCTTCCAGACCCATCACCATTTTTGCTCTTCTCCCACAGAAACATTTATTAATGTATCCACTAACCTGTGGGATCTGGTAGGGCAAATGACAGTTGGATTGTATCTCCCCTGACTTGATCTGATAACACTAAATAACTATCAATGTAGTTTTTCGTTAGGGGTCTGTTTTGGGAACTACCTTGTACGTTAATTCGTGATGACTCTGGGAACAACTAAAATCCTTGAACATTATAGACTATTGTTTTTCATATGAGCCTCTATTTTCAGCATTTGCCTTTTGAAACAAAGGGTAAAATTTTGTGTTTGTGAATGGGTTGACAAGGATAGGGGCACCAAAGTGTGGAAACAATGTGCTCGGCTTGCCAAACTTCTATTAATGAAACCCTTTGAAGGAAGAGTGGTTTAATCAGGCAAGAATCTACCTCGTTACATTGTCATTGGGTCCATGTTACTCCATATTGCCATGGAACCAGTTGTCAAATGCCTTGATAAAATTCAAATACATATCTCTATGGCAGCATTCCTCAAAATGGGTTCCAAGGAACACTTAATCCTCTGGAATTCTCCAACTGGGGGTGATCAAAAACTTTTCGAAGCAGTATGATTATTCTTCCTTGAAGATGTCTAAGCGACATTGCCATATAAAAGGTTATTAGGTGTTCTAGGGTAAGGAAACTTGTTGAACCTCGGATAACATGTGGCCTCACAAACTTATTTTAGTTTGGAACACTTTTTTTTGTTTTTGTTTTTGTTTTTGTTTTGTTTTGTTTTTGAGAGAGAGAGAGAGGGCGCAAGTGAGCAAGGGGGCAGAGAGAGAATGAGAATTCCAGGAGGGGCAAAGGGAGGGAAAGAAGCGGGGTTTGTGTTTTACCCCAAGTGGGGCTTGTGTTCACCTGAAACGGGGCTTGAGCCCATCTGATGCAGGACTCGAACTCATGAACCGTGAGATCACGACTTGAGCCAAAACCAGATTCTTAATGACTGAGCCACCCAGGCGCACCAAACTTGGAACACTTTTTAAAGTTGATAGCTATTGGGGTGCCTGGTTGGCTCAGTTAGCGAAGCGTCTGACTTTGATTCAGGTCATGACCTCATGGTTTGTGGGTTCAAGCCCCACATCAGGCTCTGTGCTGACAGCTTCAAGCCTGGAGCCTGCTTTGGATTCTGTGTCTCCCTCTTTCTGCCCCTCCCCTTCTTGTGCTCTCTCTCTCTCTCTCTCAAAAACAAATAAACATAAAAAAATTGTTTAAATACAGTTGATAGCTATTAATATCGATAGATTTCATCTCTGTGCAATGTACTTTGGAAAACACCAGTCTATACACTGAGCTAAATTTTACCAATAGAGTTTTTCTTTTCATAGATCTCATTTAGCCTTCTTCTTGTTGAGCAAATGCACAAACATTCCCTCTAAAACCTCTCCCACTGTCCTCTAGGCCTATCTTTTTTATTCTATTTGTTTTCTTTTATTTTTATCTTCCCTCCTTTTTGCACACACGTACCGCCTCAGCCAGTTTCCTCAAAAATCTTCAAACAGGGGCGCCTGGGTGGCTCTGTCAGTTAAGCGTCCGTTTCTTGATTTGGGCTCAGGTCATGATCCCAGGGTCATGGGATCGAGCCTCAAATCAGGCTCCGAACTGAGCGTGGAGTCTGCGTAGGATTCTCTCTCTCTCCCCACTTCTGCCCCTCCCCCACTCACACTCTCATGCATTCTCTCTCTCTCTCTCTCCAAAAAAAAAAAAACAAAAACAAAAAACTTGTCCAACTAGCAGAACATACAGACTAATGGAACGCACCATCAAGAGCATGTACTCTATGTGGGATCTGGAGCAGGGCTAGGTAAGAGGTTGATTAAAGTTTGGAAGATAATCAGATTCATGGGAGCAGCTGGGGTTTGAGCTCAGGCAGAATAGAAGGCATGGCCAAACTGCTCGTCTGGACCAGGTAGTTGTGGGTAATGAGGAAGAGAGGAAAAGAGAAAATTCTAGTAGCAATGCTTCGTTTAGTATTGGACATCTGCTCTGCACTGGACACTGTGCTCGGCTCTGGACTTTGCAAGGGAATAATCTATATTTCCTTAGAAGAGTTCATTGTCCAGGTGCCTGGGTGGCTCAGATGGTTAAGTATCCAACTCTTCATTTTAGCTCAGGTCATGGTCTCATGGTTCATGAGTTCGAGCCCCACATTGTGCTCTGTGCTGACAGCTCAGAGACTGCCTGGGATTCTCTGTCTCCCTCTTGCTCTCTCTCTCTCTCTCTCTCAAAGTCAAATAAACATTTTTTAAAAAAAAAAAGAGTATATGGTCCCATGGGAGAGATGATCAGGTAAACAAATAATTAGGAGTCAGTGTAGAAATGTTATAATAAAGGCAGGTTTAAGATGTTATTGAGGCAAAGGAAACAAATCATTAACTCTGCCCAGAGCGTCTCAGTTTTGTCTCCATCATAAGCCTTAGTACTACCTATACAGGGGAGTTGATTTTACACAGATGACAGAGATTCCATCAGAAAGGATGAGGGACTGACATTAACCAGCGGAGGGCACGCAAGCCTCCCACCCAAGCCGTGTCTGAGTCAGGGTGAGTCAGCAAACATAGAATCAAGGAGGTATCAAAGACGATATCACAGAGCCAATTTAAATAGGGCTTCTTGCTTTGATGGCCCTGCCATCAAAGTAATTTTGGTCAGTTAACTGCCAGTGGTTGGTACCTTCACACCTATGACTCTCAACAATCCTGGAAGTTCCTTACATTGCCCCAATTTGTACACGAGAAAATTGACAGTCAATGAGGCTAAGTCACGCATACGAAGTCCTATGGCAAGTGGGAGAAAAGGGAATTTAACTCCCCACTTCTTCAGACATCAAGTCTGGTGTTTTTTATGAGAAAATTCCAAAGAGTATAAAAGAGATATCAGAGGAAAACCCTATTTAGTAATATTCCCAATGGTAGATGATGAGAAGGGGGGGAGCCAGGAAACGTAGCATGTAAATAATTCATAAACTGGAGAGTGAAGAAGGTACTGCGTGAGGACTTTTTCTTCCTGAAAGCTTGAAATAATTTAAGGGCAAGACATAGCCCAGTAATAACCCCAAAAGTAAAAAGCATCGCTGCCTTTATTTTATACATGAGAAACCGGAGGAAAAAAGAAAAAGAAAAAAGAAAAAAAAAAAGTGGATTGTTCCAAAGATGTTTCCCAGGCTGGAGATAAAGCTCCTTCTGCTCCTTGTCAGACAGGGGGGCCCCACTCCTGTGCGGCTTCACCATGCAGGGGCCACCAGGGTCCCACTCACCTGCCGTGACTCACTGTGTGGATGTCCTCTCCCACCCAGAGCTGCATGCTCAGTTGAAGAAAAGAGAAGACATTTCTCCAAAAGAAGTTCTCCTTTCCACCATGCCACTTTTGAAAGCAAGGAGAAACCAGGATGGGGTGACTGTTCCTGACATCCCTATCTCAGTCAAGTTTTTATATCATACCATCAAGAAGGATCTAAAAAAGGAGGGAGAACACACAATAGGGGCGATACTGTGACCTTTCCCAGCCTCTCGCCTCCTCATCTTCCTCGACCTCTCACAAATCCCTTACTTCCTTTCTTGATCACCTTTCTGCTCGTTGTTTCAGGGATTTCTACCAGAGAACGATCGAGGGTCTGCTGAGAGGATCAGTGGACTAGATTTCTTCTGTTTTTTATAACATGAAGGAAGGAGCTTAATATACACCAGGCTCTAGGGAACCCCGCTCAATAGACTGTGCATCAGAGAACTTTCCAAAGACTGCTTTGGAGGATGTTTTCCATCCTACCGGATTATTCTTTGATCAACTAACCAATTGCTAATGTCTATTTCATGTCTTAATGGCTTCTTGCTGTTGACCCAGGTTTGTTCTTTCTTTCATTTTATTGAACGCTTTCTGTAAGACAAGTTGTTATCCAAAGCTGTGCTGCCGTGTGACTTCCTCTCATCGGAGGTCAGCAGGCAGTATCTGATCAATTGCTCAGAGAGGTTCATAGGAGGTCTTGCTCTAGTGACGTGGCCAGAACATTCTGCAAGGAAAATTTTTTACAAATCACCGTTCTTCCTCCTTAAATATGGTCCAGTCTAGTCCAGTTGTTTGGCTTTACAACTCACTGAATCTAGGAAAAGGTGGTTTCTGTGGACAACTCTTGGAGATGTAAATACACTTGAGTATAGAGGCCCCTAGAAAGACACAAGGTAATCCTGTCAAGCAGTATTTCTTAAACTCGAATAATGTCTGGACGTCTTTTTAGAGAAAAAAATTCTCATGGAGATCCATGGTGACTCCAATTCTTTTCAGTTTAATGTTCCTTAAATATGTATAACCATAAAACTGGGCATAAACTCCTTATGCATATAGTCCTATGCAAAACAAAGTTAATTTACAAATGGCATGCAAAAGAAATTTAAAAATTACTAATGAAATTATCACCATGAATTTAGTATGACATATGACAGTTTGGTAAAAATGAATTGTTGCTCACAATATGAATGTGGTTCCAAGCGCTGTGGGGCACCTGCTTTTGACTCTGGTCTGCGTCCACTTTGGTCAATGTGCTGTCTAGGGCCTCAACCCCCTAGCGCTGCTCTTGATGGGAATTCTGAAAAACCACCATTTCTGTAGCACATTTTTTAAGTCTATTTACTTATTTTGAGAGAGAAAGAAAGAGAGAGAGAGAGTAGAGGAGGGGCAGAGAGAGAGAGAGAGAGAGAATCCCAAGCAGGCTCCATGCTGCCAGCACAGATTCCCCACCATGCGCTGCTCCATCTCGCGGATGGTGAGATCGTGACCTGAGCTGAAATCAAGAGTCCCACACTTAACTGACTGGGCCACCCAGGCGCCCCTCCTTAGCACATTTTGATGTTCCTCTGGTCCTCACTCTGGTGCAGGTGAATTCTACCTCACTGCTTTTCTCATTGGTGAGACAAAATGGTCCTCCTCTGCCCTAATGCAAATGCAGTTGGGGCACTGGAGACACACGGCAGTATTCAGTTAAAAGAAGATCTTCCAGATGCTCCACAATATGTTCACATGTGTTTGTAAAATCATCAGAATGAAAACATAACACTGAACATTTCTCATAAAGAACTTCTGACTTTCTAAAAATATGCCTCCAGCTCCCCCCGCCCCCCCCACCCTGCCGTCCCCGAGAATGCACACATTCCTGCTTGAAAAATACAGCTAGGGAAATACCCTAGTTGCTTCGAGCAGAGCCCATAATGACATGGGTCCTATACCACTCTCCAGGTAGAGCTGACCGTGTTGGCAACTCTGATGTGGGGGATAAAGCAAAGCACATGGTTGCTCACACTGAGCAATTTCAAGAGTCTTCCAGATGGGAATCGGGCAAAAACCCAGTTAATTTGGAATCGTTTGCACTTGCCACAAATGGCCAAGAGATTATTATGATCTAACCCTGCGTTGGATGCTTTTATGGGATGTTATAAAAGAAAAATACACACACGCTAGCTAGCAAGAGAGGCTGGATGACATAATGGCCTGTTTCATCTGTAATTTCAGTGATTATGGAAATGACGAATAAAATCCAACCTACAAGTGCTTTTTTATTATCTTCTCATTGGGGTAAGATCTGAAAGCTTGACCCCTGGAACATAATATCTTCCTTTAGATGTACCCAGCACTGGAATAAAGCTGGGAATCTGGACTTTGACCTGAAGCTCTTAAAGAGAATATTGCTTATCACTCCCCTGGGGACAGAGAGATTTTTTTTACAATGAGATCATCTTACACTGGAGGAGTTGTATAGACGACTCTTAAAATCAAAGGAACCTATCCCAAAATGGTTTCTATTGGGGGCAGCTGGGATATTTGATTGGCGGTTCTGAGCTATTCACCCCAAGCCTCCTATCTTGAGTGGGATAGAGAAGCACAGAGGTCAAGTTGCTGATGTTCGTGACAAGGAAGCAGGCAGTCCTGTCTCTATACTGAGGTCTTGGATGGGGCCAAACCTAAATCATTCTCCCCCAAAATGTTTGAACTCAGATCAAGTCCCTAAAAGACCGCGCACCAACTGCTAAGCAAACCATCTAACTGTCCTTTAGCGAGGGTGACCAAAATCTGGGCTCTTTCGATGAGGGGGGAATCTCTGGGTCTGACCCTTGATGGTCTAGCCTCTCAGGGAAGTATTCTGCCATGCTTGGCTGAGGTTGTTTATGCCTATTGCCTATCAAGCATTTGTAGTTAAAACCAACAACAGCAGCGCTTCTCATGCTACCTGATCGAATCAAGAAGGCTTCTTTTAGAAACTAATGCCTATCACAAGGTATGATCTAGGTATCAGTAACTCACCAGCCCTTCAGATAATTTGGGGCATGGTTCCCTACCAGTGAATTCAGCTCTCGCGCACCGGAAGTGGGGGGCGGGGCAGGCAGACTTAAGTAGCCTTGGCAGAAATGGCCAACCAAGGAAAGGGGTCTGCAGATTTTTCACACCTCCGATGGTAATACACAGTATCCATTAGAGAGGCACGTAATCATCTGCAGCTGTCAAATCCAAACTGCCCTCTTTTAAAAACCAATTTGTTTTCTTGCCAGATCAATGCTCTTATCTGTAATTGTGTGGACCACCAGCGACAGCCAATAACCAGTTAACATGCAATTCAATTTCAGAAGAAAAGAAATGTCTTAATCCAAACATTTATTGTACAAGTGTGAAAATGCTCTAAGTGAAATTAATTGAGGCTCAGAGACTATAACTTATAAATCAGTTTGCCCGACTGCAGCAAGATGATAGACGGAAATGATAAAGGTTTTGGAACGGAAAAATGCAACTTCGCTCAGGTTTTCAAGTTTTAACCCCTGGACCACCATCATTACTAAACTATGGTGATAATGGTTGTCAACATTCTGGGTGCCAGCTAAAACAACGGCTGGAACAACACCCCAAGTTTCCAGTGCTCCTGCAGCATGTAACTTCCGACCACAATGATGCTTCCCTGCCTACTCCACACGTCCTCTTCTTCTCTTCGGCTGTGGAGTCTTGGTTTCCAAACAGGTATCTCCAGATGTCCACTCGTTTATCATCAGAACTCACCCTTGACTTTTTTAAATGTTTATTTAGTTTTTTGAAAGAAAGGGAAAGAGGGTGAGCGGGGGAGGGACAGAGAGAGAGGGAGACACAGAACCTGAAGCAGGCTCCAGGCTCCGAGCTGTCAGCATAGAGCCGGACGCGGGGCTCCAACTCATGAACCGTGAGATCGTGAACTGAGCTGAAGTTGGAGGCTTCAATGACTGAGTCACCCAGGTGCCCTGTATTTAAAATGGATGCAAAGAAAATTTTCTACTTATTGAAAATACTCTTGAGTTGCACAGGGGCTGTGCTCTGATTCACATGTTTGTAAATAGCTGAATCTTATCTCCCTACCATGCTCCAATACATTTGCTCATAAAGCCAAACACCAAAGTGCTCTAAGAAAGTAGAATTTTTCAGTTAAGAAAACATAGAATGGCTAGCTGTTCCCTAAGCCTATATCCTCTTTTTCCTTGTCACAGCACTAGACTACACACCCCACCTGCCTTTTCCACTGGGCGTGGCCATGTGGCTGAGCTCTAGCCAGTGGATTTTGAACATAAGTAACAGCTTCACTTTAAGACCTGGCCCTAAAAAAAATCTCTCATATGCCATTCATCATGTTCTTTACTCTTCCATTAGCTTGTCATAGATAAATGATGACAGTTTTAGAAGCCAAATGTTGACGATGGAAGAAATCTGCACCCTGGAATCACCATTTGGAAGAGAGCGGTCCATCGGCTGGGAACACCTATTTCATATTTTACCTGAAAGAAAATCAAACTTCTTGCACATTTGAGCCTTTAATGTCATTTTGGGCTTATTTGTTACAGCAGCAAGCATTAGCACAATAATACAATGTGTGCCACTGAATGTCAAGGGAACAGAAAGTGGTATTTCAAGATTGCCAACAGTTTTAGATGCTTTTCTCCTCTAATGAGTGTCTGAAAAAGACGATAGCATCTTCGTTTGTTCTGAGATCCAAGTTTCTTGTATGAGGTAAACAAGAAAGACAGAGAGAGAGAAAGAGAGAGACAGAAAATTTTGGATTAAATCTTCATGAACCCTTACGGTGTCACTATGTGTTGCTCACATGATTAAAAATCCTCTTTTTCTTAAGAGAAGCAATGAAAAGTATAGGACCATATAATGAAAAATCTCCTTGGTGCCAGGAGGATGGAAGAAATTCAGGAGGCCCAGTCGACGCAGAAAGTGAAATAACACAAGATCTGCTAGAATTAAACCAACTAATTACACTAAAGCCACCTGACTTTAACATTGCTTCTGAGGCCTTCACTGCTACACAGAACAATATAACAAAACCGTGTATCGTGAAGAGAGGGAAGGATAGAAGGAGGAAAGAGAGAGGGAGGGAGGAGGGCTGATGCAGCGCTGACCTCCAGTAAGAAACAAAGCAACGCTTGGCATTCAATCCGTGACTCTGACCAGCCAACTCTGCTCGAATGTGACCCCACCTGTTAAATGAATGGAAAATGCTAGCGTTCGTTCCCTGCTTGCTCAGCTAGTGTTCTTCCGACAACAAATGGATCTCCCACCTACATAGACACATAGGTAGTCCCATACTAGCACACTTAGAGGCAGGAGGGTGTAATTCTCCTTCAGCAGGAATTCCAAGAATTGCTACATGGCTCAGTTCTGTCAGACAAACAAACGAACGAACAACCTTTCTCCAGCACCCAGCTTGTCATGAATCCCCAGTACAAAATTAGCACAAAATATAACTTACGTTAATGTGTCAAACATTCCCGGACACACTTTAGTCCACTAATCCTTTCTCTAATCAACAAGGGTCTTAATAAAAATGGACTGCCACTTATCAACCCGGTAGGGCTGAGACCCACAATTCAACAATACAGTGTTTTCATGAGTGGCTCCCCTGGTTGGTATAACACCACGAAGCTCCGTGGAATGCCAAACACCCAACTCTGTGGATTAAAAGCATAGTAATTCCATGAAGTTTTCTGTTGTGAGTTGTGAGAATGGTTCTGTAGTGACTCACACTTCTTCAGGCTTATCAGAGTAACCTTATGTCAAGGGTTTCATGGCATGAACTTCTTTTTTTTTTTTCTTATAATGAAAAGGGAAATTTAAGGTGGTTTCGTGGCTCTCCCCTTTAAACTTTCATAACGGAAACTTAGTTTTAATGTCAACAATTAACAAGATGAAAACGAAAATAGCAACTAATCTTTATGGAGAAAGAATCCGTCTCAATCTGGCATCACAGCTAAAAGAATTTCAGGGTCTAAGAAAGGCCCTCTTATTTAGTCTGTTAAACATTGAGCATGTTCAAGATTTCCAAGCACATTTTTAGACATAGAAAGTGGAGAACGAAGGGGCGCCTGGGTGGCTCAGTCGGTTAAGCATCTGACTTCAACTCAGGTCATGATCTCGAGGGCTGACAGCTCAGAACCTGAGCCTGCTTCAGATTCTGCGTCTCTCTTTCTCTCTCTGCCCTTCCCCTGCTCACGCTCTGTCTCTGTCTCAAAAATAAATAAATATTGGGGCGCCTGGGTGGCGCAGTCGGTTAAGCGTCCGACTTCAGCCAGGTCACGATCTCGCGGTCCGTGAGTTCGAGCCCCGCATCCGGCTCTGGGCTGATGGCTCGGAGCCTGGAGCCTGTTTCCGATTCTGTGTCTCCCTCTCACTCTGCCCCTCCCCCGTTCATGCTCTGTCTCTCTCTGTCCCAAAAATAAATAAAAAACGTTGAAAAAAAAATTAAAAAAAAATAAATAAATATTAAAATAATTTGAGTATTATGGTGTGTTTCCTCCCAGTTTTTGTCAATAGAGAGACTCTGGATAGATAGATAGACAGATAGATATCCTGTTATGCAAACATGATTTGTAATGGTCTTAAAGTGTTACCTCATACAGATACACCATAATTATTCCAGATCCCTCCCTTTTGTTGGACAGTTTCATTGCTTCTAATGTTTTGCTGTCATAATTATACTGATGATGAAAAGACTTCTAATCTATTCAGACGTTCCTCATAATTTTCTGAGGATGTATTTTACAAGTGAAATTACCAGGACCAATGGTAGAAACTTCTCCGTGATTCTTGGTAACTACTGTCAAATCACTTTCTAGAAAATCACTTCTATTTTAACAAATGATTTCACAAGACTCATTTCTCAACATTCTTTTTAAAAATAAGTATTATTATTTTCAAAACTCTTGCAAATTTGATGGGTGGGAAATAGTATTTCATATTTTCATTTTCTTCCCTTTGACTTCTGACCAAATGGGATTTATTTTCCTCTATTCATTAAGCATTTGATTTGTTCTTTGGAAGATAGCCTATTTATCTGCTTTGCCAGTTTGTGTTTAATTTTTAATATGTTTTTATTGATTTATATTGTTCCATTTTTTAATATAGGCTTTTTGGACATTTTACCGTATTTATTTATATGTATATTCTTGCATTGCTTTAAGTGGGCTTCTTTTAATATAAATATGTTTTCCAAATATTTATAGTAGAATAGTAATTGAATACTGTATTTGTACTTTGTAACCCACCACTTGATTCAACACTTATTTATTCTAATATTTTTCCAGTTCATTGTCTAGGGATTTCAAAGAGACAATAAAGTATCCTGAAAATTATGAGTATTTGGTTTCTTTCTTTCAAATGGTTTGACTTCTTATTTCTGTTTCATCGGTAAGTATCTTCCTCCTCACCTCCTGCTAATTTTAATTATTTTTTTTTCAACGTTTATTTATTTTTGGGACAGAGAGAGACAGAGCATGAACGGGGGAGGGTCAGAGAGAGAGGGAGACACAGAATCGGAAGCAGGCTCCAGGCTCTGAGCCATCAGCCCAGAGCCCGACGCAGGGCTCGAACTCACGGACCGCGAGATCGTGACCTGGCTGAAGTCGGACGCTTAACCGACTGCACCACCCAGGCGCCCCATTGCTGCTAATTTTAATAAGCTTGATTATTTGTCATTGGCTTAAGATACAGACTCTTTTTCATCCTAAGAAAGAATACTGCTTGTCCTTCTTCACTATGATTTTCTTTTTTAATACTGGATACTCAGTTTTATCAGATGTGATTGATTTGATCATGTGGTCTTTCTTATTTTGACTTACTGAGAGGCATAGTATTTTAATAAACTTGGATTCTTCTATTCAGGAATGTAGTCTTCTATGTCAAAATGGTTTTTTTTTTTTTAACCATACTGTTTAACTTTATTAGTTTATTTAACGTGTTATTTACCTGTGTGTTATATTATTTATATTGTTATTTACTTACATACTTTTTATTTGGAAGTTTTCATATTCACTTTCATAAATGCAAAAGAGGATTTTATAGTTTGTCGTATGTGTTATAGGTAAGATTTTTGTATCAGTGTCATATTAGATGGATTAGATGTGTTCGTATTATTTATTAATTTTATTTAGGTTAATTATTTCATTTACTTAGTTGATTACTCACTTTATTAAATGAATTAAGTACTGGGGCGCCTGGGTGGCGCAGTCGGTTAAGCGTCCGACTTCAGCCAGGTCACGATCTCGCGGTCCGTGAGTTCGAGCCCCGCGTCAGGCTCTGGGCTGATGGCTCGGAGCTTGGAGCCTGTTTCCGATGCTGTATCTCCCTCTCTCTCTGCCCCTCCCCTGTTCATGCTCTGTTTCTCTCTGTCCCAAAAATAAAAAAAAAATAAAAAAAAAAAAAAAAACGTTGAAAAAAAAATTTAAAAAATAAAAAATAAAAAATAAATAAATGAATTAAGTATGTTCAATATTTTTCCCTGCTTTTGAACTTTTTTCATTTTATATTACTTTCGGCCTTTTTTAAAGAGCCCATATGTGGAATTCTTTGTTCATAGACGTCTTATCCGTTAGAATAATTCCATGATAATTCTTACAAATTTTTTCCATATTATTTCATATTCACAATTCCCGAATAAGTTAGCAGGTGAATCCCTCTTTGCCTATAGGTACGACGGCCAGGGTGCATCGCAAGACTTCAAGAAGTCTGTAAGTTGTCCCAACTGTTAGTATGGGCTTGCCCCTCATCCGTTGTTTCTCCTGGTGGCAGTTTTCAGCAACACATTCTTGTAAGAAGGGTCTCTTCAGACTTCAAGACCAGCTCTTCCTCACAGACTGCCCTGACCACTGCCGTGGGAATGATGCCCTCCATCTCTGAACTTCCTTGTCACATAATGACCACACTAGCCATTTGGCTTCTAACACCTAATGCTTTCCACTAGTTTTCTTCATTAACTGAGTCTGAGGTCTTTGAAGATGGATGAAAAACTACTTCTTCATCACCCAAAGTTTCTAGCAAACATACCTTGCACGTTGTATGTACCAAGTGAGCATGCTAATGACGAATGTATATGTAAGGGCCTAGATGTGTGTGTATAAAATGACACCACACCAACGCACATGTCAAAAGCGTCCTCCAAAAACAAAGTCAGAAGAAGGGAGCTGTGGGGGATTTGTGCATGGAGGTGACACTTCACCCAGTTCAAAAATCTCCCCAAACACCCTCAACCTCACTTCCTTCCACTGTGCCCTAATATCCAGAAACACTCTTCTGAAAATTCAGCCTCCTTCCTTTCGGGAAAGAGAAATATTCTTATTTACCAGAATATTTCTATGCTTCCTCACATTGAGGAATATTCTTATTTACCAGAATATTTCTTATTTATATTCTTATATATTTTTTATATTTCTTATTCTTATTTACCAGAATATTTCTATGCTTCCTCACATTGAGGAATATTCTTATTTACCAGAATATTTCTTATTTATATTCTTATATGCTCTTTATATTTCTTATTCTTATTTACCAGAATATTTCTATGCTTCCTCACATTGAGATCGGAACGTTTCTGTTTCCTTAAAACTCTCGCCTAAAATCATCATCCATAGTCAAGGCAAATTCTCTGAGATGAGCACGTGTCTCCCCCAGCTCCCCGCCCCCCATGTACATATAGACGCGGATTGTTGTCTGGAACCGAGAGGAGCATACATAAACCCAGGCACACATATGTGCCCGCACACATGCGCATATAGATGCACATTCCTCTCATTCACTCGGGACACGGTGAGGTTGGAACTCGAGGGCTCTGGGAGCACAGTAGGTGTCTAACACCAGCTGCCACCGAGCACTGGTCCAGACAGGCAGAAGGACCATGTGGCTGAATTTCAGGGTAATTAAGAATGTAAAAGGGAGCCCTGAGTGCCACTGGGCACTTAGCAGCATGTGCAAAATTCTCCCAGCAGGTACCCAGGTGGGCACGGGGCCAACAATCTTCCCACCCCCTGCCTCTTGGCAAATGAAAGCTGAGGCTGCGCTGGGGAACATGAACGCACGCGTGGGGGTAGCAAAGACGATTCACATGAGGCGGCCGGCGTGTTCGCTTTATCAGTTCCATGCTGCTCTCCCCTTAATCTGGCAGCTCTTCACCGTCTGTTGGGAAAGTTCCCTTCCTACCCGGCCAGATTGTCTGCACAAACAGTTGTGAAGAAGATGTGGTCAGCAGCACCAGCTCTCTGACTTATCATCCCACCGATGCCTGCTGCGGCGGCAGACAGCTTGCTGTTCCAGTTAGCGCGTTTCCATCCTCGTCTACCACTCTGGTCCCTCAGTTTCTGATTGCTCTCCATTGTCGCAGGCCCCTTCCCCGGCATCAGAAAAGGGAGGAACTGTTAATATCGGAACCTCTTAATGCCCCTTGCTTCTCATCTGAACTCAGAAACACTTTCATTAAGAATGAATAACAATGGGGGTACCTGGGTGGGGGCTCAGTCGGTTCAGCATCTGACTTCGGCTCAGGTCATGGTCTCAGGGTTTGTGAGTTCGAGCCCCATATGGGGCTCTGCGCTGACAACTCGGAGCCTGGAGCCTGCTTCGGATTCTGTGCCTCCTTCTCGCCCCTCCCCTGCTCTCTCTCTCTCTCAAAAATAAATAAACATTAAAAAAAAATTTTTTTTTAAAGATTAAGTAACTATGTCACTGATGGCAGAATTTTAGGTCTGTGATCACTGGAAGGGAGAACAATTTTTAGAATATGATCTTCCTGGAGCTATTTGATTATTTGTAAGGTTGACTCTGATAGCTTTATCCTTTTTTCTAGCCCCGCCTCTTTAAAATTGCATTGGTCCTCCCTTTGCCCAAGATGTCCCAAAGGGTATGAGTCAGCTTTAACTTCCACGCTTATACCGGTAAGTAAATTGCCAAGATGCTCTCCTCTTCTTCTTGTTCTTTGGAAAGAACATTCTAAGAGAGAATGACAGAGATGAGATCCTTTGCGCAATAAAAGAGACCTTTTGGTATCAGGCCTCTGTCGACCTCTTCAGCTTCAACCTCAGCTGCCCGTATTATACTCCAGCCACGCCAAACTCCTTGCCGTTCACTGCCTCTATGGCTTTTTACTGGCTATTTCTATGACCCAGAATGGTCTTTGCCCAGTCTTCACTCTTTGGATGACCTCATCTCAGAACTCCCATAGCATCCTATGAGCAACTTTCCCATAACATTGGACTTTAGGAACGCAAGGACAATCAAGTGGTTTTGCAGTATTTTAAGACTTCTCTTTGGGCAAGAGTATGAAAAAATGCGTTCGTAGAAACAGTGAGGGAAGTAGGAAGTGGCAGGAAATGGGTGAACATTAAGACTGTTGTCTATCAGTTAGGATCATATTGATAGAAAGTGGACAAGGATGAATAGTTTGCCTCAGTCTCATATAAAAGTCACTCAGGCTGCAGCCCAAGGGCTAATATGATGATTCTATTCCAACAAAGCTCCCAGGCTCGCTTCAGTTCATAGTTCTACACTTGTTTTTATATACTGTGGTCCAAGATGGCAGCATCGTCCTTCTAGGATGCAGAGAGGGGAAAAGGAAAAGAATTGAGGAAATATGGGCTAGCTACCTCTGTGAAAAATCCCTAGAATCTGCCTCACATTTTGGCTTACACCCCAAATGTCTAGTCACCTGTGCACACCTATAAGGGAGCTACGAAATTAGTCATTATTCTGAGAGAGGATATACTCAGCTAAAATGTTATTACAATGAATGAAAGGGGTATGGGTGTTAGAAGACAGCTACTACAATATTATCCCCATTTTAAGGCAACCTCACTAGCCAGTTGTGTCAGGTTATGCTAGCACATTCTATACTTATATGCAAATATTTCTTTTAAAACCACATATATGTCCTCTCTCACCTTTCCTATTCAGCATCTTACTGGAAGTCCTAGCTAGAGCAAGGTAACAAGAAAAAGAAGTAAAAGGTATTTAAACCAATAAAACAAACACACATGCATTTTCCTAACCAATCATCAAGCATTTATTGAGAGCACTGTACTAGTTTTTCTGAGAAACGCAAAAGTCTAAGAAAGTCCTTTTATGCAAATGATTGAAGCTATTTTACTGATGACAACTGTGCCCAAGGATCCAGAGGTAGTCAAGAGAAGAACTGATGAATACTGTAAGGTCAGTTTTTCCACACATCATTCTCCATGACCACAGATTTGTACATTCACCTGCCTGCAGACCCCATCGTTCTGGATTTTCCTAGATATTCATGTGTGACATGGAACTAACTGCTCTTCAGCCAAGACCATTTCTCTAGAGTTCCCTGTCTACTTCTCTAGCTTTTCTAGAGCTAACAGAATCATCATCAGATTGTCCATATAAGCATGGATTTATCTCTGGCTCCCTATTCTGTTCCACTGGTCTATATGTCTGTTTTTATGCCAGTACCATACTGTTTTGATTACCATAGCTTTGTAATATAGACTGAAATCAGGAAGTGTGTTGCCTCTAGCTTTGTTTAGCTTTCTCAGTATTGTTTTGTCTATTTGGCTCTTTTGTGGTTCCGTATGAGTCCTAGGATTATTTTTTCTATTTCTGTGAAAAATGCCACTGGAATTTTGATAGGATTTACATTGAATCTGCAGATAGCTTGGGGTGGTATCGATATTTTAATAATATTAATTCTTCTAGTCCATGAACACAGATTATCTTTCCATTTATTTGTGTCTTTTTCAATTTCTTTTGTCATTATCATAGTTTTCAATATGTTTCAATTTTCATAGTTTCAATTTCATCTCCTTGGCAAAATTTATCCCTAAGTATTTTATTCTTTTTGATGCTATTGTGAACAGAATAGTTTTCTTAATTTCTTTTCTGGAGAGTTCATTGTTAGTGTATCTAATCTTTTTCTTACAAGGACACTAGCCTATTAGATGAGGGCCCTAATGACCTCATTTGTCATTTAATTACCTCTGTAATGACTCCATTTCCAAATACAGTCACATTCTAGGTGTTATGATTTCAATGTATGAATTTTGGGAGGAGGGCTGGGGGGAGGACAGAATTCATCCCCTGACAGGCTGTTGTATTTCAGAGTCTTGGAGGAAGTAGGCTAGAAAGGTAGGTGGGACTCGGATTGTAAAGAACTCCGAAGATTCAGCTAAGGAGTTTGGACTTTTTCCTGAACTGATAGACAATAGTTTTAAGCAAAGGTGTGCCTTGATCAGATGTGGGTCTAAGATAACGGACAGTATGAGGTCTGTAGTCCAGACCAAGGAAAAACAAGATATTAAGTTCAGTCAAGAGTCTATTGTAGCAAGGTGAGGTCAAGTTGATGAAGGTCAGAGTGAAAACACTGTCAGTGGGGAGTGGAAAAGAGATGACAAATTGGAGAGACATTTGCCATGGAATTGAGAGGACTTGAATGAGAAGCTTAGAGGCTCCCAGGTTTCTAGCATGGTTGATGGAGGCGGGTAGTATCATGAGCTACAATAGATAGCATATGTTGAGTATGAAGTATGACAATATCCAAGGGGAAACATTCAGATGAGATCGGGCACACTCAGGGTGGTATGGCTGTAGGCTAAGGGGAAAGCATTCAGAAGGAACGGATCTAGAGGTTGAGTTGAACATATAACACAGATGTGATAGCTGAGTCAGAGTTGAGATCCACCTGAGAGTGTGCACAGGCCAAGAGAAAAAGATGTCCGAAAGAGGAACCACGGAGAGATGTAGCACTTACAGGCCAAGTGGAATGGAAGAGAAGTGAGAGAGGAGAAGACAGAAAAGAATAGCGTCCCAGGAATCAAACTGGAGAGCTTCAGAAAAGAAGGAATCAAGAAGTCAAGGAAAAACAGTAGAGTGAGAGGCTTTTTAAAAGACCATTGAAGCTGGCCTCCGGAAGAGAAGTTTTAGTGGAGAAATGGAAATTGAAACCTGACTACAGTGGGTTTGGACATGAGGGGAAATCTGGTGGTGGGAAGATAGAACGCAGGCCATTTCCAGAAGAAGAGAGGAAGGAGCTAGGAGGTAGCTGAGGGGCAGTTATGAGTTGCTGTCTCAGCCTGGTTTTCAACCCATAGACTACGTAATTGCCCTTGGGAAATTCTATCCTGCACTTATATCAGAATGACGGGCAATACAGAGCCTTTAAATGTTTTGCCACATGGATTTTCTCTGTGCCTCACAGTGGACTTAGGTACGCTTGTCTCAAGTTCTTTGTACGTGGCTCTTGTTCACAAGTTTATCTTCTCCTATTATACCATTAACACCTCAAGGGCAGAAATCATATCTTTTACTCCCTGTCTTGTATGTATTTTTTAAATTTACAGAGAAGGAGGGGTGCCTGGGTGGCTCAGTCAGTTAAGCATCTGACTTCGGCTCAGGTCATGATCTCACGATTGGTGAGTTTGAACCCTCATTGGGCTCGTGCTGACAGCTCGGAGCCTGGAGCCTGGTTCCGATTCTGTGTCTCCCTCTCTGCTCATCCCCCACTCATGCCCCCCCCCCCACCTCTTTCTTTCTCTCTTTCTCTCTCAAAATAAGAAACATTAAAAAAATTTTTTTTAATTTAAAGAGAAGGGAGGAGAGAAAGAAGGGAAGGAGGAAAGAATAAAAGAGGTAACACCAGGCCAGGTACTGTGCTAAGTATCTTTCCTGAACGAAATTTACACCAACCATATGAGGTAGATCCTACCTAAGAAACTGAGGCACCAATATAATAAGGGGCCTGCCCAAGGTCACGGAGTTAGCAAACGGCTGAGCACGCATCTGAACTTGGGCATTTGGAATCAAAAGCCCATATTCTTAACTGTGTGAAAATGAAGTATATTATTTTTAAAACTTGAGCCCACATAGGGGATATACGGAAAGTAGTTTGAAGCATTTCTTTTCTAAGAGAGAAAGAGCAAAAGCCAATAAGAGTTACATTTGATCTGCTGAATTGCATCTCAATTGCCTTGCATGGTGCAAAACAGAACATATGATCACCCCATCACTCCTGTAGTGTTGCGTTATGTTCAGCTGTCGGGTTTGTCGGTTTCCTAAATCAACCAGTCACAGACCATCGCCTAAAATATTTTTCACTGTCAGGTTCTAGAGCATAAAATTAGTCTTTATTGCTTTGACTATTACTGATTTTAAAGGCCAAGGAATGACCATGTAGCAAAGGCAGCAGAGCCTGGACCAGAAGGGCTCCCTGGCTGAAATAAATTTTTGCTGATGGCTTTGATTTGAGCACTGATGGGAAGGAATTGTCGGGGCTCTGGGACGCTTCCTTAGGGATGGGATGGCCAGGGATAAGACGCTGGTTATGTGGCTGCTTTTCGCTGTCAGCTTTCCTCCCCACGGAGCTGAGCCATGTCACTGGGCCCAGGCGCTAGGCCCATAAGGGAAGTCTTAGCACAGCCAGGCCTCTGTTCAGGGCCTCAGGTGCTGAAATCCTGGGGATCTTCAGGATAAGAGTCAAGTCAGGCTGGGAAGCCTCCAAAACAGTGTCTCCTGTGAATCGTGCAAGAAGAAGAGAATGGGGATCTTGTGCCTTCTACTTTATTTTATTTTATCTTATTTTATATAATTGATTGTCGAATTGGCTAACATATAGCGTGTAAAGTGTGCTCTTGGTTTTGGGGGGTAGATTCCTGTGGTTCATTGCATACATACAACACCCAGTGCTCATCCCAACAGGTGCCCTCCTCCATGCCTATCACCCATTTTCCCCTCTCCCCCCCCACCCCCCATCCACCCTCAGTTTGCTCTCTGTATTTAAGAGTCTTTTACAGTTTGCCTCCCTCCCTCTCTGTTTATAACTAGTTTTTCCCCCTTCCCTTCCCCGCTGGTCTTCTGTTAAGTTTCTCAAGATCCACATATGAGGGAAAACATATGATATCTGTCCTTCTCTGCCTGACTTGTTTCACTCAGCATAATACCCTCCAGTTCCATCCACGTTGCCGCAAATGGCAGGATTTCATTCTGTGTCACTGCCAGTAGTATTCCATTGTATATATAAACCGCATCTTCCGTATCCATTCGTCCGTTGATGGACATTTAGGCTCTTTCTCCTTTACATAGTACCTGTTTAAGCATAAGGAGACCTGCCAGTTCCATTTATAAAATCAAGCTTGGATAAGCCATGGTTTGAGACGGAAGAAAGGGTCGGAGCATGTCTCAGCTCCTCTTCTTTGAAAGCCACTTATTCTTTGTCATTATGTACTAATTAGCACTGTCCCCACCACCCAGGCCTCAGAAGGGTTCCTGTACATATGGCAGCTGTGGTAGATTTAGTGACAAAATCTCACAGCAAAGCTGCATTTTGGAGGATAGGAGTGGTGAAAGCAATGCTGATGTGGTCTTCACCATGTAGATGATTTCCTTAACAAGGATCACCTTTTATAGAGACCTACTTGCACAGCATCGTGTCTAACACTTCAGACGTGTCCCCCGAAAGATCCCCT
>NW_024412402.1:13608679-13644479 GCF_014898765.1 Herpailurus yagouaroundi | reverse complement strand
GAATGGTGTCCTCCCCCCAAAGGTACGTTGAAGCCTTAACCCTCAGCACCTATGAACATGACCTTAGATGGAAATAGGGTCTTTAGAGATGCGATCGGTGAGGTCATAAGGCTGGACCCCAATCCGGTACAACTGGTGTCCTTACAAGAAGGAGGAATTTGGACACAAAGACAGACTGCACAGAGGGGAAGACAACGTAGAGACATTCATTGAGAAGATGCTCAAGTAATGATGGAGGCAGAGATGGGAGTGGTGCACCTACAATCCAAGAAATGCCAAGAATTACAGATAAACACCAGGAGCTAGAAGATACAAGGAGGGAGTTTCTCCCCAGATCCTTCAGAGTGGTCAAGGCCTGCTAACACCTTGATTTTGGACTGCTAGCCTCTAGACCTGCAGAATGATACATTTCTGTTTGCTTTACGCCACCCCAGTTTGTGGTACTTTGGTTCTAAGAGCCCTAGGGCGCTAGTACAATGGTCTTCCTCCAAATTACAGAATGGTCATCTTCAGAGTCGGGATTTGAATCCACGTCTATCTGACCCCAAAATCCATTTTTCACAGCTTTTATATTTTACTGCCAATGAGCTCAGGTAGCATCTAGTAGAAGCAATCAACTTTACCTCTTTTACAGACAAGGTGCCATTGAAGTCTGCTTCTGGGGATGGGAATAAGTTTGTTGGACGAGGACGGGAGGGAAGCAAACTCCAGACAGAAATACAAGCCACCTATGAAAGACATAAATGGTATGCTGTGCTTCAGGAATAAGTATGGCTCATGCATGGGGTTCAAAGCAATGTGATCATGCAAAATGCCTCCATTTTCTGGGAGAGTCCCAGAGGCATGCTTGCAGGTACGTTTTCATAGTAAAGGAGCATTCAAAAAGAGGGGATAGCTATAGCCCTTGCCCGCACCATGAGGGCTCCTGTCCTGCAATTTAATGTTAGAGCTTTCATGGCAATGAATCCTTCCAGTGTAGTCAATCGACCTAGCCAGGGTGAGCTGGAAGATTCCATTAGCAAAGGAATCTGCCAGATAAGAAACATTTTCCTTCCTTGTCATTAAGCACTTAATTAAGTTGTCTTCCGCACTCTTGATCAGAAGAGAATACCAAGAAGTCTTTTTCCAGGAAAATGCTTATTTCTCCTCCCATCTCCTCTGCACCCACCTCGCTTTCCCACCCCCAACATGTTACTTAATCATGGACTAGTACCCAGAGGTAAACGAGTCCTGTTTATCTCAGGAAGAGTGCAGATGTGTATGCCGGGGGAGGAACACGGCCCGGGCCCCTGGCAGGTGCAAAGAGGGTGCTCAGAACATGAATCACAGACAGGTCAAGCCGCACTCCGTAGTCACTGCAGTGAATGCTTTAATCCTCGTGGAGAGAGAGGAGGTCACGTGCTAGTTATTAGAGGCCATCACTATTGCACTTCTGGATTCCAGCCTTTGCCTTGTTTCTACCAAGAGATCCTTGTCGAACACTGTACCTTTTGACCCAATTCAGGTAGTTCATTTAGATGGGGTGAAAGAGGCTATCTATGTAGGCCGTGGTCACTGGGATTAGACTACCTCCAAATGAATAAGAGAAAGAGAGCAAGACCCTTAACCCTCCTTAACAAGACCCTTAACCCTTAACATTTTATAGCCTCTCTCCTTTGGGCGCCCTGCCCCTTAACCAGGAGGCCCCAAGATGCCATCTGTTCTTTCTTCTTTTATATTTCTCTCTCTCTCTCTCTCTCTCTCTCTCTCTCTCCATTGTCAGTATTACTTAATACGCATCTATTCATTTGTAGGTTACAGCTCACCCTTTATGTCTCCTATAAACGCTTCCCTGACCTTACTACCTCGCCTCCCGCACCGCGTGGCAGAGTCAGGCACTTCCTTCCTTCGTTCGGTGGCACAGTGTCAGCACGCCTATTATGAGATTTATCACCTGTGCTGTCATTATTTATTTACCCTCCTCTATGACCGCATAACAAGCCGCCTCGAAACTGAGGGGCTCTAAACAACAGCAACATTTATTATTATTGTCACTCTCGCAGATCTCGAGTTTCATGGGGCTCAGGTGGGCAGTTCTCATCCAGCGTCTCTCCCCGACTACTGTCTGGGGGGCTGGGAGCGTCCCCAAGGCTTCATCGCACACAGAGCTGGTGACTAAGCCGGGTAAACTCAAGCCTCTGGGAGACTTTGAGACTCTTTCCCCACGTGGTCTCTCCCTCACAGTGGCTTCAGGGTAGCTGCACATCTCGGAGGCCACTCAGGGCTCCAAACACAAGTGTTCCAAAAAATAGTGAACCAGACAGAAGCCACTTTGCTTTGTAATCACATAGCCCAACCACACAGGGGCTCTTTTGCCACAGTCCCAGGCCACTGAGATTCAGTGGAGGAAGGGAAATGACCCTTCTCTCAGGGTCACTGACCCTGACGAGGGTCAAATCACATTGCTAAGAAGAGCAGGTGGGATGGGATATATCTGTGCGGCCATCTTTGGAAAGTACGACCTGCCATCATGAACCCAGGGTCTGGCACCATACCTGGCTCTTAAATGATATCTCTATAAATATAATGGCTGATCGAATGAACGACCCTCATCCCCCATGTAGACCTGCTCTCTTATGCCTAGCTATTGACAAAAAAAATCTATTCTTGCCTCTCTCATTAGCCTGTCTTATATCCAGTTTTTCCTTCAGCCCATTTTCTAAAGATCCACCTTCCAAACCCCTGCTTTTCAGTTCCAGAAGCCTTCAGCAGCTCCCAGTTGCGTGTTGTAGTATGAGGATGTTGTCCCAGCCTGTGACGCTCTGGTGTTACTGTGAATATAACACACACGTACATATCCATTTATAGTCATTATATATATACGCATATGTGTATATATGCACATTTGTGTGTGTGTATATATATATATATATACACAATAAAAATATACATTTTTGTATAATATATACATTGTATATTTATATATATTTATTTTAGTAATATTTTACTTAATAAAACATAAATGATTCTTTTAATAAAAATATTTTTATTTAAGTATATTTATATTTATTTATTTATATATGTTAAAAATACATTATTTTTGTATAATATATACATTATATATATTTTTATATATTCATGTATATTAATAAATGATATTTTATTTATTTTAATAAAAACATTTATTTTAAGTATATATGTGTGTATGTATATACATACATATATACACATATATATACATACATATATACACATACATATATGTATACATATACATACATATATATACATACATACATACACACACACACACACACACACACATCAATTTATCTCTAGACTGAAGGAAGGGTGAATATGGCACAGATATGTGTTACTAGCTTTCAAATGTGCAGCTTGTATTATTTATCAAAGTTGTCCTGAATTCTGGTTCATAGAGATGGTTTAAAACCTCATGCTTACTTCTGCTCCCTCCTATAGTTCTGCAAAAACCACAGTAGATGGATATGGGGCACTTGGGGGGGTTCAGTCAGTTAAGCATCTGACTGGATTTCGGCTCAGGTCATGATATCAGGGTTCATGAGTTCAAGTCCCACTTTGGGCTCTGTGTTAACAGCTCGGGGCCTGCTTAGGATTCTCTCCCTCTCTTTCTCTGCCCCTGTCCCCCACTCATGCTCTCTCTCTCTTTTTCAAAATACATAAATAAACTATTTTTTTTTTTTAAAGCAGAAGGATAGAAAGGGCACAAGTCCTTAAGTCACAGGAAAAAGAGATACAACTTCAGAAATTTGGAAGCTGGAAAGCCAACAGAGAACAGTAGTTGACTTAGATGATTCGCAACATTATAAAGCTTCTTTTGTCCAAAGAGCTTCATTAGGGTTCAGTAATTAGAAATACCGAATCCCCTCTCAACCAAGGGAGAAGGTGGGCTTGAAAAATGAAAGAGTTAAAGTCTACATAAGAAGCAATAGCTGGGGCTCCTGAGTGGCTTAGTCGGTTAAGCGTCCCACTTCGGCTCAGGTCATGATCTCACGGTTCGTGGTTCAGGCCCTGTGTCAGGCTCTGTGCTGACAGCTCAGAGCCTGGAACCTGCTTCGGCGTCTGTGTCTCCCTGTCTCTCTTTACCCCTCCTCCGCTCATCCTCTGTTTCTCTCTGTCTCCCTCTCCCTCTCAAAAATAAACAAACATAAAAAAATTAAAAAAAAAAAAAAAAGCAATGGCTTTCCCTCCTCTACCCCAGCACACAACTGAAGGTTTATTCTCTTGGAGAGGATGAACCAGGGGGACTCTGAACTTGGAACATGAGGCAAGCTGATGATAGGAGGTATTACTGAAAAAAGACGGAAAAACATACAACCTGCCCATGGAACAGTGAGGTCCTTGGGCACTTTTTCCTATTAGGTCATGAATACTAACAGATAGGTTTGGGCCCAGGAACCCCTTCCTCAAACCAGTCAAGAATTTGGAGTCTTTCTCTCTGAAAAATAGAATAAAATAAAGAAATAAGTTGTCATCCCATTGAAGGAAAAATACCGAAAGATTTGACTATTGGGTTTCCCACATGTGCTAACCTCCTAGGAAGCTTACCAAGATACAAATACCTCCTAGATAAAAAGAGCTTCCTGTAGGGTTTTTTTTTTTTTGTTTTTTTTTTTGTTTTTTTTATGCTGATCTTAGTAAGAGAGAGTCAAAGATCCCCATATACTTGAGGAAAACCTCCTGATGAGGGAGCCTGGGGCAGGCTGAGGACAAAGTGCAAGCTAGCACTGGTCCCCACTCCCCATCCCCCCAGGTGGGATGTGTGATATTCCTCAGGCACTCCTGGCTGCCCAAGGACAAAGGAAAGGAAAGAAAACAAATGGTTAACTGATAGAGATCACAGTCCTACCTGTGAGTCTCCATCAGTTTACAAATGTCTCAGTAAATTACAAGAAAAAGGCAATCTTGTCAATAGCCTAATCTCCAGAAACCCATAGACTCAGTTTTCTGGAGCCCCAACATCACCCTCCCCCCACAGTGATGTGGGGAACAAAGGCGAGAAGGAAATGGCAGGCCAAATTAAATTTCCTTATAACCTGCAGCCCATTGACAAATATGAGGCAAATACAGAGTATAACATTTCTCCAGGAACCTCCTACCTTCCTAACAGCGCCTTACTAGAGGGAAAACAACCTTAGCTTGACAATAGCAAGGCCTCAGGTATCTTAGGAGTCCTCTTTAGCATATCAAAGTCCTTCTGGAAGCCTCCCTTTTGACTTTACCTCCCTCAACTCCATAGTATAAAACCAGCCATTCTTCATAAACCCAGTGCAGCTCTTCCTGCCCATAGGTCCTGTCCCCGTGCTTTAATAAAATCACCTTTTTGCACCAAAGATGTCTTCAAGAATTCTTTCTTGGCTGTCGGCTCTGGACAACCCCATCACCCCAAAAACCTCATTACTCCTGAATAGAGATCAAAAGTTAGTGGGGAAAAAAAAAACTTACAGGAAATAAAGACAGTGCTAGAAGGAATAATAATAATATAAAAAATGGGAGAGTGAGGAGAAAGAAAACTATAATTAAGACCTTCAGGAGGATAAAAGAGGATAGAAGAGATAAGAGACTTTTTTTTTCAACGTTTATTTATTTTTTTGGGGACAGAGAGAGACAGAGCATGAACGGGAGAGGGGCAGAGAGAGAGGGAGACACAGAATCGGAAACAGGCTCCAGGCTCTGAGCCATCAGCCCAGAGCCTGACGTGGGGCTCGAACTCATGGACCGCGAGATCGTGACCTGAGCTGAAGTCGGACGCTTAACCGACGGCGCCACCCAGGCGCCCCAAGAGATAAGAGATTTAATGTAATCATTGGAAAATAGGGCTGAAGCTATATCACAGAAGGTGGAACTAAAAAGACAAAGAGAATAGAAAGCAGAAAAGATAAGAAGATTGGAGGATTCGTGGCCATCTAGCATCGAATGAGAAGAGTTTCAGAAAGAGCAGAGAAAACAGAGAGGAGAGAAGAGTTGTCAAAGGGATAGTTGAAGAAAATTTTCTGTAGCTGGAAGACGAGTTTCCCCGATAGAAAGGGCTGTAAGCGTCTAACAAAACTAATCACCCCAGTCAGAAAGAACATCCTGCAAGAGAGGTAAAACCAGGGGACCACAAAGGAAGACAGATCCAAAAAGCGTACAACTTCTCACAGCAACACTGGAAGCTGCAAGACAGAAAAGTGCCTTCAAAACTCCAGGGGAAAATTATTTCCAATCTAGAATTCTACACTTACCATCAATAAAGAGTCCGAGTAGAGTGAAGATGTTTTCAGACAAACAAGTTCTCCAGAAAGCAGTCTTTCTGCACTCATTCTTCAGAAACAACACTTTGCGCTCTACCAAAATGAGAAAATAAACCACGACCACAAAAAGGGGAAATGCAAGATACGAGAAACAGGATATCCAACTCAGGAGAGGGGTGCAAAGAATATCCAGAAGGATGGACGGGGCATGCCAGAGAGACCCCGTGGTGGCACGTCTGGAAAGCATCTAGTCCAAACTGAAGCGGGGACCCAGCAGACTCCAGAGGTGTGCCTCCAGGAAAACTTAAATCAGAGGGTAACGGATACGTTTGAGCAGACATTCCGAGAGAAGATTTAGCCCTGAGGTCTAGCACCCTGAACATGAATTTTAAAACAGTTCAATCATTAATTCCCGAAAGGGAAAATGTAATGCCAGCACGCTACATGGCGGCACCATGAATGAAATGGTGCCCGGCATAAAATCGCAGCTGGGTAAAATCTAAAACTTGACTTTGGAAAAACGAAAAGAAGAAAGGAAGACAGAGAAGGAAGAGAAGGGGAGGGAAAAAGGGAAAGGGAGGAAGCAAAAGACAAACTTTGTAAAGCACGGCTTCCATGTTATCCTCCAAGATAAAATCAAAAACGTTTCCCCCCACGTCCAAGGTCTTTCACAACGGCTGCCTGCTAGCTCACTATGGATCAATCATATTTTCTCACACGACGACTGTGTTCATCTTTTCCCTCCCAACCCGGAAATCCCCCTGTCCGCCATTTTCCCCCCATCTTATCCGCTTCCTACAGTCGCTTATCTTCTTACCACCTCCATAAAGCCTTCCTTGACCATCCCCCATGGAGGCAGCTTCCCCGTTCTCGAAATGCCCATAGCAGTTACTGTCTGTACCCCGTGAGTTAATTGGGCTGTTTGCACTTCACAGCTTTTCAAAGTATTACGGTTTCTGTAAGTGGCTTTACAAGTTCCTGGAGGACAGATTTCTCCCACAGTGGGCTCATGGGGTGCTGCGGAGCCGTCTACATGGTAAGAACATTAACATTTTTTGAACAAATTAATTAATTAATAATTAAGTTACTCCACCTCCTGTCTCTCTCTCGTGCTAGGCTTTTGTTGTTTCTCCGTCTGAGCAACAGGGGTTTGTTGTAACTTTCCACTGATCTCTTCCGCCTGCTGTTGCTGGGCTAGGGCTACTGATTCAGTCATTGCTTGGACACCCTTCCCACCCACCCCCCCCACCCCCCGCCCAGGCAGACCAGGGAGCCCAGAAGGTAAGGAAGGTTGGATCCGGCTGGAGTAACCACACCACGATGCTTTACTGATGTTGATTTTATTTTGAAGATCTGTTCCTGCCGTAGCCAAGTGGGACCAGAAGTGGCAGCTGGAGGACTGTAGCCCCAATCCATTCTCAGCTCCATTTAATGAAAAGAAGAGAGAAGGAGATACCAGAAAACTGATGCAGACCCTTCCCAGACACAGGCGTTTCCCTGCACAGAGATGTCACCCCAGCAGCACCCACGTGTTCTAAGAGCATTTGCTTTGCCCCTTGGACATTTCATGCATCCACATCTCCTGGCTCAGAGACCCTCCAGCCTCTGCCTGTAGCCAACACCCTCCATCTCCTACTCTGCTTGTCAGATTCAGTCCCCGGAAGAGCAGGAAGGCAATGAGGATGAATCATTTCTGGTGAAAGAAAAGCAGGAATGAAATGCCCACTATGTGGCCCCAAATTCCTATTTCTGGGCCACGGTTCACTGAGTCCTAGAACCTAGGAATTGGAAGGGACCCTAGAGAGATCATCTGTTAGCTTTCTGCCTCAGCTGCACCTGCTGACAAAGTCCCCTGGCCCGTTGCTTCTGCGTGCATATCACCACCAAGAGGAAGGGCCTCCCTTAGCAAATCACTGACAAGACATTGACACCTATGTGACATAGGACAGGGACGCTCTGATGGCAGAGGGGTTGCCTTAAATGCAGTGGTTTATAGTCTGTTACAATCACAGATCCCCAAGAGAATTGAAGAAAGCTTAAACTGTCTCCACTAGAAAAAAAGCCTAGAGACATGATATTTTGGACATATTCTAGTAGGTTCAGAGACTCCTGAAGCCAATCCATAGATGCCAAATTAAGATCCATGCTTTAGGGGTGCCTGGGTGTCTCAGTCGGTTGAGCCTCCATCTTCCGCTCGAGTTGTGATCCTGCGGTTCATGAGTTCGGGCCCCGTGTCAGGCTCTGTGCTGACAGCTCAGAGCCTGGAGCCTGCTTCTGTCTCTCTCTCTCTCTCTCGATCTCAAAAATAAATAAACATTAAAAAAATTTTTAAAGATCCATGCTATTTTTGAGGACCAAGCAAATGGTACAGGTCCAGGGACTAAAATAACAATTAAATTAGTCTGGCCTTGGGGAAAAAAAAAATCAAGTCTTGGAAACTGAAAATGTTTATGTGAAACTGTCACACTAGACATTCTTCTCATCACCCACCTGGACCAGTTGTGTCTCAGAGACACAGAGAAGTTTAAAAATACTGAAAAAATAAAATAAAACAAGGCCGCTTTGCAAGTAGTGGGGGAAGGGGGCTGCCTATATCCTCGATGTGCCCGCCACAGGGTGTGGAGAAATGCCACGCTCTTTACCATTGTGTTGGCAGCTCCTAGGATTCCGAAGGAGTTAATGATTTTATGGGCCCAGAGCTCACACATGTTCCACCTTTCAAGAGCTTCATTTCCCTTTTGTTTGGAGCATTTCCCAATGACTTTTAATTAAGTGTATTCTCTGTTGGCAGGAATGAGACAATAAAGGGAAAGGGTTGTGTGCATTCTCGCTCACAAAACCGGTGCTATGTATTTGTTGGTTGCCGATTGATTGGTGGGAAGCCGTTGTAGCTGCAAAGGAAGACCCACAGTTTAAGTGCTACCTCTAAAAACAAGTTTGGGAAGGTGGCCCTTACAGCACTCGTGTGGTGTATTCCACATACACCACAGAGTATGGATTTGCACAGAGTGGATTTGCACTCTTGAAACTTTCTTAGATGTCAGGATCTGGGTCCTGGGAGCGTATGCTTCCTGCAGAACTCTGTGCACAAGGAGTCATCCCCCCCTGTATGCAATAGCGTTGATAGTTGGACCAGATGTTTGGCGCAGGGCAGAAGTGTGGGGATGATTATCAGGGAATAGCACTTGTAACACCTCTTACAAGCATTGAAAAGAAGTTTCCCATTATGCAAGGTGAGAAGGATGAGAAGGAGATCTCTTTTCTCAGTATTAACTCCTTGGTCTGAAAGGAACTAATCTTCTGCCTCTAGGCAACACAACAGTCAAATAGATGGCTTTTTGTTTGGTTTTGGTTTTGCTTTTGTAGTTGTTGTTGTTGTTCTTTTTTTCAACATTTCCGAAGAAGGACATTCCAGCCTTCCTCAACCTTGCATTCCAGAGTGTCACAGTGCCTATACTCAGGAAATATTTCCTCAGGTTTAACTTAAATCCCTCTCCCCGCAATGGGAGACCACTGCCATCCTCCAAGGACCAGAAGGACAGCTGTCTGGCCCCTGGCCAGGCACGCCATTCCATGTTCCCGTTGTTCAGGGGAGGAAACGTCTCTGGGCATTTGTTGATTGGCTCCCCACCACCCAGCAGGAGACCGGGGCCTGAACCCCGGGGCTCCTCTGAGGAGTTTACTTTGCCTACTGGGGCACCGCTCTCCCAGGACTCTAAAATGATCACAAATGAGCAAGATTGGCTCAACACTGCACAGATAAGAAGAGGGGGGAAGCCAAAAGTTGACCCTCAAATCGTGATGCGTCAGGTTCAACACTCTTTCCACCAGGCCAGAGGTGCTTCCTGGGAAGTAAATGAAGCTCTGGGCCGCCCATCATCTATTTCCTGTTTTTTTCAATTCTTAGTCCGAGCAGAGAGACAGACACACAAAGAAATGGCCATAGGGACTCAAGGAAAACCATGAGCACACGTAGAGCCTTCTGTCACAGGGACTGTGACATTGGTGGCAGGGAGGACGGCAGGAAAGCCTTGTGGTACGGGTGGTATTGCAGGGTGGTCAAGGGCGTCTCTGAAGGCAGACAGACTTGATCCCCAGCCCCAGCTCCAACGTGACACAGGACAGGTTGGCTTGCCCCTCATTATGTACGAAACGAGAACAAGAATACCTCTTTTACAGGGTAATTTTGAGGAATAAATGAGATAATGAACAGAAAGTGCTCCGGGCAGGGTCCAACAGATAGGAAAAGCTAAACAAATGGGGCAACAGTAACTATTCATATTATGGGGTGAACAAAGCAATGAGGCCGAACGGAGCTAAACCAGGAAAGGTGTCATGGAGGAAGTAAGAGTGCAACAGGAATTTGAAGCAGGACTGGGGCTTGGTGAAGGAGAAAAGAAAGGGCATTATTTCTCTGCCTTCAGCCTCCCAGAAGCACGGATGTCAGTCTTTGAGTGTGGATGCCCAACGTGTCTGTCTTCACAGACTTTCAGATTTTTCAGCACATTCTAGAACAGTAAGAAAGCAGGATGCCGTAGGAGAGGCTATGGATGGACGCTCACAGGAGACATGGGGAGATGCCAGCATTAAAGGAAATTCTACCCTAGAATGAAGGATAGCTTCAGTATAACTCCATTAAAAATTGAATGCACCATAATGTTGAGCCATTCTTAGTGTGCATAACTTTTGAAAAGGTTAAGTCTAATAATTTGGCTTGCTTGCCATAGATCTGTTGTTTCTCATATAGATGGGAGAGATGACCTCTCCAAGACTCTACAAATTATTGGAAATAGAGAGATTGCAATTCTTGGAAATTTCCTATTGATCGGTTAAGTAAATCATCTGCTAAATGGAAATCTAATCTGAAAGGTATACGTTTAATGGAATTAGTAAGTGAACTGTGTAGGCAAAATGTTAGAGGCAGCCCCAAAATGCCTTACTTGACTGGAGATTTAGGAACAGAGGAAGGACACTGAGAGGGAAATTACTGGATGCTCTCAGGGGCTGCTTTTGAGATCTGCTCAGTCCGGTGTGGATTTGTGGAAAATAAGCCACACCCACGACAATCTCCAAGGGCATGTAAATCAGGACGTGCTTCTAATCCACGTATGACGAGCCGCGTAAGGTGCCCCGACTAGAAATTGTAGGAAGCCCACTCTGTGCATGGATGCCACCAACTCATAGGGTAGGTTTCTGTGCCTGATGGCATGAAGTCAGGTGGTTTCACAGATGTTGCCGCCCTGCATGTGACTCCTGTTTGGGCTGCCGTTGGCAGTGTCCGGGGAAGTGTTGGTCTGGGGAACCTGGGCTTTGGAAGGACACTCTTCACAACAGGTGCTGAAATAAGATACTTGAGAGGAATATGGAGAAAGAAAAAGTCACATTCACTTGAAATTTCCTCTGTGCCGGTCACTTCACCTACATTGTTTATTTAATCTTCCTAGCAGTTCTGCAAGGCAAGAATTACTAAGCTCATTTTATAAATGAGACAGCCTAGTGACAGAGGTGGGATTTGAACCCACGTCTGACTGAGTCCCAAGTCTACAAGTCCAAGATCTCTCCACATCACACGGGTGCCTTAAGAAAACAGAATCTAGTTTAATTTCACTGAGACAGCAGGCTGTGTATGCTGGACTAGAATGAGCGAGGGCTATAAACTCGCATCCAGAGGACAACATACATGGAATCATTGAGCATCATGTTAAGAGATTTGAAGTAGGTCCCACAGGAAATGAGCAGTCAAAGATTTTAGAATGGCGATGACGATGGAGAATAATCAGAATTTTCCTTCCCATACTTACGAGTGGGGTTCAATATAGAAAAGAGTAAGAGGAGACCAAATGGAAAAGCAAATCGAAAGGAGGGGAAAACTCCTAGTTCTGGCAAATTTAGTAATAAAACTTTGAACCAAGATGGATCTAGAGTGTATTATGCTAAGCAAGATAAGTCAGTCAGAGAAAGACAAATATCATATGATTTCACCCATATGTGGAATGTTAAGAAACAAAACAAACGAGGGGCGCCTGGGTGGCTCAGTCGGTTGAGTGTCTGGCTTCAGCTCAGGTCATGATCTCTCGGTCTGTGAGTTTGAGCCCCGCATCGGGCTCTGTGCTGATGGCTCAGAGCCTGGAGCCTGCTTCCGATTCCGTGTCTCCCTCTCTCTCTGCCCCTCCCCTGCTCAGGCTCTGTCTCTCAAGAATAAATAAATATTTTTTAAAAATGAAAAAAAAACAAAACGATCATACAGGGGAAAAGAGAGAGAGAGAGAGAGAGCCAGCCAAACCAAGAAACAGACTCTTAACTATAGAGAACAAACTGATGGTTACCAGAGTGGGAGGTTGGGGAAGGGAGAAAATAGGTGATGGGGATTAAGGAGTGTACCTGTGACGAGCACTGGGTGTTTTATGTATGTATGTGTTGAATAACTAAATTGCACACCTGAAACTAATATCACACTGTTGGTTAACTAACTGGAATTCAAATAACTTTAAAATTAAAACAATAAAAACAAAACAAAAAAGTGAACCCAGATGGTAATCAAAAGACCTGGGGGAAAAAAAATGATGACAGATTATATTTTTCAAAAATGGCCCTAACAATATTTCCCATTCCATATTCCCTCATAGAGTCTTGTCCCTCCGCATCAAGAGGTAGAGTCTGGGACTGCTCCCCATGAACCTGAGCAGGCTTCTTGACTGCCTCAACCAATCGCCTATGACAGGAGTGACAGTATTGACTTCCAAGGCTAGGTCATAGAAAGTGACATAGCTTCCACCTGGTTCTGTCTCTCTCAAGAAGCTTGTCCTTGGAAGCCAGCCATCGTTCCGTGAGAGAGACCAGGCCACACAGGCCCATGTGGAGAGAAACTGAGGCCCCTAGCAGTGGCCCCAGCTGAGCCGACTGCCAACATCAAGCACCAATTGACTGGCCATGTGAGTGAGGCATCTTGGAAGCAGATCCTTCAGTCCCCAGTTGAGCTGCCTCGGGTGATGCCACATGGAGCGGAGTCAAGCTTTCCAGAACGAGCCCGGCCTGAATTGTAAATTTGTGAGCAAAATTAAGGATTGTTGTTGTTTCAAGTTACGAAGTTTTGGGGGTATTTGGTAGGCGGCAATAGATACCCTGAATAAAAAAAAAAAAAAGGCCACTAGAAGATCAATCCCAGCCAAATGGTCGATTTTATTTACTTGCTTGTGTCTTCCTTGCTCAGAAGAGTGAACATTTTAGAGCTGGGAAATACTTGCATAGCCACTGACAAAGCACACTAATCACAGCTTTTCTATAGTATCCACCCTAGGAGATGGCGGTGTGGACACAGATAATCGTTCACACTAACGAATGATCCCATGGAAAACAAACCTCGAGAGTCTGCTACATTTTAGGCAAAATTTTAGTTGTACTATATTTCACAATCCTTTTGTCATCGACTCCTGGGGAAACGCCTACAGAATCTTCTATTTTACAGGGTCAGAGAAAGGTATAGAAAATTGATTTAAAAAAAAAAAATGTCACCCGTATGAGTAGGGGCAAGACTCAAACTCAAGTATGATCTCAGCACTCAGCCTCTTTCTGTTATATTATCCTCCATACTTGCCAAAGATGATACCTCTTTTGAGTTTTGCACATATGGGCTATTAATGGTTTTGGAGTTGTTTGGATCGGATTCCTTTTTCTTCAGCAGCAGCATATTTACCTTTCTCAGCTACTATTTTAAAAAAAGAGAGAGAGAGAGAATTTGCATTCCTGAAGCATACACAATTCAACGGTGTTGAAAGCAGATGGTTCACGAGTATGCTGTGAGACATGGGGAATCCAAATTAAAAGAAATTTTTGCCACAGTTACGGAGTGCTCTGGTGCACTGTATATACAGACGTGTTATGCAGTGTTGAAGTAGAAATGGCTTTTTCTAGACATAGAATCCAAAGCAGGCTCCAGGCTCTGAGCTGTCAGCACAGAGCCCGACACGGGGCTCGAACTCACGAGCCGCGAGATCATGACCTGAGCGGAAGCCAGACGCCCAACCGACTGAGCCACCCAGGCGCCCCCTTGACCATCATCCTTATTAAAGGTGTTTTTCATCCAAGCGAAGACAAGAGTGTCTTGCAAGTGGAGGTGTGGAACACAGCATGAGTTGTGCAAAACACGCAGATGTCTGCCCTCATTGGTCTGCTCTAAAATTCTGTTGGAGGCTTGCAACAAAATGGGAGGCGTTCCCTCAATCATCTCTTGGAGGGAGAGGTTATACAGGGGCAAGAGGGTGAGTCTGTCCCTCTGAGTGTCAGAGCATTCGGTGGCTGGGGGAAGTGAACAGCCAGGTTCCTCCGTTCTGTCTTGGCACTGTCCCTGGAGAACTGTGACCTTGTGGAAGTTCTTAACCCCTTGTTTTTCTTATTCAATAACACCGTGCCAACTCTGCTGAAAAGAAGTCAGTTCTTCAGAAAACTCACCAGTACTTGTGCAAACCCAAAAGCCTGTTATTATAAACAACGCTTTTTCCGTTTCTTGCCCCGCTGGCAGCAATGCGTTTCTTTCCTCAGCACGCCGTTTTCAAAACCTTTGACATTTCACCGCACCTCATCATTGCCTTCACCGTGGATCATGCCCATTTGTCAGTTTTAATCTGTCTACAAACCTGCGTCTGCCGGCAGAAAGCTTTTTATTTCTTACATGTTGATACAAAGATTTCGCACGTCGATTTTTGCGTAGCTCCGATTTCATGCAAGCTAAGCAAACGGTGACCGGTTGGTACTTGGGATAATGAATGCTCGATCAGCTTAATACAAATCAATGGCATTGGCAAGTTTCGAATGAGGTGCAGGGGGTGGGGTGTGGACAGCATGAGCTGCCAGAACAAGACAGATGGTCAGAAGCTGACACTCTTACCTCTTTATCTTGATGGGCTCATTAGCAGATTTCTCTCCTTTGGGTCTCATTTGAGTGTCTTGGCTTTAAATGGCACCCCATAGATTGCCTACCATCCTGGAAAACAACTGACATCCCCTTCTCATGACCTGGCACAGAGAATATTCTAGTGCCCAGAGTCTGTTTAGCAGCCTTGAGGGCTAGGACTTAGGTCAATGGCTGCCGGAGTTACTGTTTATCCAATAGGACCGTTGGGATCCAAAGAGTTAATATGTTGCTGGTAAGAACCTACTTTTCTAAGGGGCGCCTGGGTGGCTCAGTTGGTGGAGCGCCTGACTTCAGCTCAGGTCATAATCTCCAGTTTGTGAGTTCAAGCCCCACATAGGGCTCGCTGCTGTCAGGGCAGAGCCCGCTTTGGATCCTCTGTCCTCCTCTCTCTGCCTCTCCCCCACTTGCGCTCTTTCAAAAATAAATAAACAATAAGGGGCGCCTGAGTAGCTCAGTCAGTTAAGCATCCAACTTTGACTCAGGTCATGATCTCACGGCTCGTGGGTTTGAGTCCCGCATCGGGCTCTGTGCTAACGGCTCGGAGCCTGGAGCCTGCTTCGGATTCTGTGTCGCCCTCTCTCTCTGCCCCTCGCCCGCTCGTGCTCTGTCTCTCTCAAAAATAAGTAAACATCTAAAAAAATAAAATAACATTTAAAAAAACCCCAACAACCTACATTTCTAGAAACTATGACTTCTTGAAAGGCAAGTCCTGTACAAGGCACATTATTTTATTTAATTCACACAGGAGCTTTAAGAGGTAGAGTCTATTCTTTTGTTGTTGTTGTTGTTTGTTGTCCTTGTTACAGATTATTTTATAAGTGAGAAACTGAGGATTAAGTCATTTGTCCCAGAGGGCCAGCTGGTGAGTGGAAGAGACAGAACTTGTCTCCGAGGCTCTAGGACTCCGAAGTCCTGAGGTTAACCACTGCCATCACCTCACTTTGGCTTTACCACCGGTCTCATAGGCAGGGGGCAGATGGCTGAAGCTTCAGGCAATGTTTTCAGCTCCACATTGACTCCTAAGCATCCTTCTCGTCCTTCCTTCCTACAGGCATCAACAACTCTTGGCTCTTATCTACCTTTCCTGAAACATACCTCTATCCTCATGTTCTTTCCCCTCTAAGGCTGGCAATGAAGCAGGGGGGAGTCTCCTTGCCCCCTCTTTCCTCCTCACGCTCCAAATGACCACCATAAACACCACAGGAGAAAGTTATAAGAAGTCAAAATCAGAAATGCTTCAGGATTTTAATAATCGTTGATCCATCAAATAGATGCCCCAACAACAACGATTTCTTCTTCTTCTTCCCCTCCTCCTCCTCCCCCTCCTCCTCCTTCTCCTCCTTCTTCTTCACATTGTTTTTAGTGATTTCCTTTCTAGGTAAGAGGTAAGGTCTCTAGGTCCTCTAGGTCCTCTAGGTAAGGTCTCAAATCCTCTCTTCACTGACTTGGCTACTTATATTAGAGCTGAGGAGTTTATCCTGACAAAGCTGCTAAGTGTGAGGATCTTAGGATTGGTCTGAGCCGAGTTCATAATCTTCACCCTGAATATGAGCATATTCTGCATTTCTTCATTCCTTTGCTCCTGGTCAGCTTCTCTGATCGAGAAGAACACTGCCATCTCCAGACCCAAAAGGTCACACAGGAGGCTTCAAACTCCAGCTTTGCAGATGCTTTTCCCATGCTCAGAGCAATCTCCTTGGCCCCCAGCTGCCCGTCCTCTCTCTGTATCCTGGAGGTTTGCCAACAGTACACTCCCAGCCAGGTCCCAACACTGTTTCCACCTGCTGACTGTACTGTTCTTGGTTGTCTAAAGAATGAGACCACTCTCAGCCTACTCAGTCCCTGAGCTCTGCCACGTCATCTCATCACCACTATCCCCACTTCTTTTTTTGAAAAAAAAAAAAAAAAAAAAATGCTTCTCCCTCTTGGATTCTGTGACACCACTCTCCTGGTTCTCCAAAGTCCACTGTTTCTCCCCCGTCCTCTTTTTCTACCACTGCCTAAGGTGTAAACCCCGCTGCTTAGTCCTTCCTTTTGCTTTTCAGCATTTACACTAACTGCCCTCAAGAGCATACCCAGACTTGTGGTTTCAATTACCACTGCGATTACCACTTACAGATCTCCCCCCCCCCCCCCCAGACACACTTGTGTCTTAATTCCAAATAGCTTCCTATGGGAAATTTTCACTGGAAGATTCTACCATTAGCTCTAACTTACCATGTCTAAGCTTCTCAGTCCCATCAATAGCATTATCATCCTTGTAGGCTCATTGGCTTCAACTTGACTACTTTCTCTCCCACTAAACTTTATTCATTTACCTATGTATTCATTTATCCACTCACTTATTCATTCACTTAACAGACATTTACTAAATGCCTATTCTGTGTCAGGTTCCAGGTGAGGCACTAAAGATACAGCACTAAAGGACATATCCTCTATCTAACGTTGGAAACTTTCCATCCATCAAGAACATCCTCTATACAGACTTTGCTGTTGCTGAAGGGGTACCTGCTTCACTTACTCTGAGTGACGAAGAGTCCATTCCAGGCAGAAGTTTCTATAGACCATATCTCAGCTACCCCAGACAGTGGATCCAGAGTGCAAACCACAGCTTGAAATGATTTGTGTTGGCCAGAAGTATCTGTTCTACATAGACTTCCAGGGATATCAGCTAGAAGGTCAGGGATATCTCATCCCAAAGCTTGTAGGTCAATAACTTCAAGATCAATGACTCTACCCACTGGGAAATAGGTCAATACCAAAGACCTATGATCATACCCTGGCACACAGCTCCACTCACCGAGGAATATGGAGTGGGAGGGAATGAGAAGGAGGGAGGCAATATCTATCAAGGAGACTGCAAATCAGAGATCCCCTTCTGATAGAGGGTTTAACTCCCAACGTGAACTTGAGAAGTCAATAATTCTCTCTAAGCCTTAGTATATCTATCTGTAAAATAGAATCGTCTTTACATTGTGGGATGTTCAAGGGTCTGGAGAAGGTACTGGGAGGAGGAATCTCACAGGAGTTTGAGGGAGGGATGCTTCCTGCCTGTGTTATTAGCTTTATGTGCAGTGATTCCTCACCACAGCATCCCCAGGACCTAGCAGAGCGAATGGCACATATTAGACCATCATTATACATCAAATGAAAAAATGAATGGATTGAGGCTTCTGCAGTCATTCATTCTCTCAAGGGCCACGTATGAGTTTTTCAAAGCTGGGAGGCGAGCTGTATTTCTTTTCTGCCTCCCTACTTCCTTCTGTGGTTCTCAGTTTACAAACATCTTAGCTTGGGCCAAGTCTGTGATTCACTCCCTGCTCCTCTAACCCACCCAGTAGGCTGTGTCATGAGAATTGTGTGCGGTTGTCCTGGGACAGGACGTTACATGAAGACTCTTAACATCCTCCCTGCACTGAGGTTTGGAGCATGGATCAGCATGGATCAGGAAGAGAAGGATAAGAAGTTGGGCTCAGAGGTCTGGGGCCGACTAGCCTCCTCTAAGAGCTCTGTGCCTTGTTCAAGTTCAAGCCTGGATTATTCTCTTGAGGCCTGTCTCAAGAGACCTGGGAGGAGGAAGGTGAGGTTAGGGAAAGGACAGTGTAGATGGAGGAAATCTAAACATGTTGACTGGAGCTAGATCCTCTAGCTCTCCAGGGCTGTGCTTTTCACTCTCCTTCCTACACTATGAACTACCACAACTGACAGAGGAGACCCAGTCCCCATTTCTGCAGGACCAAGTCATGGGCACCTGCTTCCCCCCAGGACTTGAAGCTGGGTATGGAAGGTAAGGGCCTTTTTGATGGTTACTCTCCCTCCCTTTGACCTTCCCACCAGAGTTCCGGGTGAGACAGCCAGTGCTCTGATCCAATCACAACTAGGGCTCTTGCCCTGTCATGAAGCCTCCTCTGTGTCACCAAGTGGTAGGATGACAATGATGTCTTCCTCATGGGCTAGTTATTTATCATCCTCACCTTCCCAAGCTCTGCTCAGACTTTTGTTCCAGCTGCCTTCCTAAGTTCTGCATATTAGGGGGCACTGGTGGGAGGTGAGAAATTACAAGTGGAAGAGGTTATGATTATTATTCCTCCTTTTTCTTTTTCTTTCTCATCATTTGCTTCTGGCAGCAATTGTGGGCGAAGCTGTATTGCCTTGCGGAGCCCCACTTTGGTGGCAACGGGTCCTTCCTTGGTGATCCTGGTAGCGACCACATGCTCCCCTCTCTGCGGGGTCAGCATCGCCGGGCGGCCCATCCCATGGCTCCGGTGTCCCCAAAGTGCGATGTCTTCCGTGGTAACTGCGTTGTGTACAGCACCCTCACGAACCAGCACAACAGTCGTGTTTTCCGCACTCTGAAAACCCCAATCCCTTCCTTTTGTTCTCTAGCCACGTTTCCTTCCAACAGTAAGTAATTTCTGGGTTACTTCTCCCCCCTTTGCCTGGTTTCATCCCTTCGAGTCATTTATAACTAGTTCCCTGTATTAAATACCTTCTGTTTGCTTTTCTAGTCGTATCCTGTCTGTTACACAGAAATTAGGAAAGGTGGTTATTCATGGGTAGAAAACAACTTTCTCATTTTTTCCCAAAAGACAAGAAGCAAACATTTTTTTCCCAAAAGGAAGAAGAAAACATGAGAAATGAAATGAATAAACAAATATATTACTTTCTATGACAATTACCTAAGCACGGCCTGTTTATCATAATACTGGATCGTTGTTGTAATATTGTTTTTCTTGGGTAAAAAACACATGTCCATCTATGATATGTTATCTCCACTGGAACTGAATTTATGCATATGTCAAATTAGTTATGAATAATGTTTTACATCCGAACTCATTGTACTTTCCAAACCATTAGATACATCTTCTTGCCATAATGTAGCAAATTAAGTGTGGCATCTCCATACACACAAAAATGCTGTCTTCTTCTGTGAATGTATCCATTGTGGAGGTATAGCATGGCTTAGATTTAAGTGAAGCTAACTTACAAACTGAATGACTCCTCACTGCTGCTAGCAAATGCCTGCACAAGTGACATCATCAAGAAACAATTTATTTGAAAGTTTTAAGAGTCATGATCTAAACGTTAATTTGCAGGTAACTAGATGATGAATGGTGAGCTAGCCGCCCATCTGTCCAGCACAGACAAAGCTACGGAGTCATTGAAGGCGATGTTTACCTATAATTATTGACATTGCGAGATGTATACAATATATTGTTGCATGAAAAACCAGTTATAAAAGTTTGCACAGTATGATTGCATTTTTTAAAAAATATATTTGTATGTATAAAAAAAATACTGGAAGGTACAGCAGAGATAGTAGTGATTATCTCCTATTAGTGGGGTCATGTGTGGTTTTTAATTTTCTTTTTATGGAGTCGGTTTTTCACATTTTCTACAAGGAAGGTATGTTACTTTTATTTAAAGGGAAAAATTCAAGTTTAAGTTAAAAGACAGACAGGTATGGTCCTTGCTTTGTACAGAATGGGAAGCCAGCCGGAAGAGCTGCATGGGAGTGGAGGAAGAAGCGAGGAGATCTGGGGAGAGACATCTCTGGGACCCACCCCGCTAGGTTGTCAGGTGGGTTCCTCCCTTATCCTACCTTATCATCCCATGAAGCTGTTTTTAACAAGGTTCTGGATGACCTCTGAGGCTCTCCCAAGTCGGGGTTCCAAAACCCAACCTAAGATTCAATTCAAAGAAAATGTATTGGTGATCATCCTATAGCAGGTCTTAAAGAGACAGACGTGAAGTCCCAAGTACCTGTTCCTCAGGTACCTATTGCTTTGTCAAGGGACTGACACTGGTGTCAGAGCAGAAAGATTTCCCTTTAAACCCTGCCTCTGTCTCTCACTAGCTGTGTGACCTTGGGGAAATTTAATCTCTTTGAGTTTCAGATTTTTCATCTTTAAAGGGAAGGTAATAATTCTTCCTTCTTCTTATTGTTTGGAGGGTTAAGTAGAATGGTAAAAATAACCCAAGAGGAAAACAGGGAGAAGGAGAGGAAAAGAAGAAAGGAGAGAAAAAGAAAGAGAGAAAGAGTGAAACGGGAGGGGGGAGGGAGAGAGTCATTTGATTTCTAGGCCAGTTTAAGCTTTCCAGGAATGAGAATTATCTATAGGAAGGAAGAAGAAAATTAAAAAAAAAAAAAATCCGTACTCAAGGAGGGGTAGCCAAACTTTAAGAGTAAAGCATTGGATGTAAGAAGTGGGCTAAAAGATAACTACATAGAGTGTCATAATTGCGTAAGACCTCCTATTAGCCTTTGCCTTTTGTGAGCACGCACAGCTTTAACACATCCAGATTTTCCACATAATCTGTGTAGTTGCTGAAGGGCAAAGGATCTATCCGCTTGGCCCATGTTTCCCAGAGAGCCCAGATAAATGGGAATTCGGGGTGCCCACGACAACGATGGAAGAAAGACCATTGCCTGCTGAGTCTACCTCATAGACATAGAGAGGACAACACCATGTGGGTGGCAAGGGAGGCTTGGAGGGGGAAGATTACTTGGCCGTGGCAAATTATTTCTACTTATAAAAAATTTGTGCTGTCTGTATTTCTATGAAAGAGATATGTAGAATATATAAGAAACTTGATATAAATAGCTTTTCTGTGTGTTTTCGCTTATTATGTCCCGATGGTTACACTTGGAGGACCCGGTCCTATCCCTATCCTCAAGTCCCTTTGACCAAATGGCCTGTAGAAGACAGAAATGTAGTGACCTTGAGCCCTTGAGCCCTTGAGACCTTAGTCAAACACTGACTAACATGCCAATATGCAACCTTACATCCTTTCGTTTTTCAGAGTTCTATCTCCTCACCTAGGCTGTAAGCACCCTGAAATAAAGAGTCAGGTCTTCGTCTCTATTTGCAGGCATTCTTAGCATAGTGCTGGCTCCAATAAATCATTACTTGGAAGGCCCACCAGTATTCCTCTCTCACAAAAATTATTCCATTATTTACATTTACATTGTACAATTAACAGCCAACCATGGTAAATCAAGATAATCAGCTTTCAATTGGCTAAATAGATTTGTTAACGTGGTGAATAATTATTCACCAGTAAATGAATCAGCCTAATTTGTTTAAGCGCAGGTCATAGATAAAACATCATGTTCCCATCATTTTAAGATATTGATTTGCACGAGAGATAAAGTCAAACAAAGCCCATGGTTTGGCACTGGATGAAGATAGGTTAACTTAAAGGAAATCAATCAGCCTAGCACTATCCCAGCTGCCGTGGATAATGAAAGCCCCATTGCCCTGTCCTCAAGGAGTTTTGAATCAAACTGAAGAGTCAAGACAAACATAGCAATTAGAAATAATAAAGGCACCGTATATCCAAAACAAAAGACGTGAAGTAAACCAGAATTTTCAGATAGAAGGCTTTCTTTTAAAAATAACAAATTTGGGGCGCCTGGGTGGCGCCGTCGGTTAAGCGTCCGACTTCAGCCAGGTCACGATCTCGCGCTCCGTGAGTTCGAGCCCCGCGTCGGGCTCTGGGCTGATGGCTCAGAGCCTGGAGCCTGTTTCAGATTCTGTGCCTCCCTCTCTCTCTGCCCCTCCCCCGTTCATGCTCTGTCTCTCTCTGTCCCAAAAATAAATAAACGTTGAAAAAAAAATTTTTTTTTAAATAAAAATAAATAAAAATAAAAATAAAAATAACAAATTTATTGGGGCACCTGGGCGGCTCAGTCGGTTGAGCATCTGACTTTGGCTAGGTCATAATCTCATGGGTTGTGGGTTCAAGCCCGGCAACAAAGTCTGTACTCACAGCTCAGAGTCCAGAGCCTTCTTCGGATTCTGTGTCTCCCTCTCTCTCTGCCCCTCCCTCACTCGTACTCTGTGTCTCTCTCTGTCTCTCAAAAATGAACAAACGTTGAAAAATAAATAAGTAAAAATTTAAAAATTTAAAAAATAACCAAAAATAACAAAGTCATGTATTAACTCAGAAAAAATACATAACCAAATATTAAAATCAGAAGTCATATGATCCTCCTGAGATTAGGGCTGTTAACATTTGGTGCATCTCCAGAATCATTCTTATACAAATAAAACATATTTTAAAGAAAACAAGATCATACCATAAAACTACTTTTAACTTAATTATTTGTACTCAGTAACATATTATGAACAAATTTGAAAATCTGCTTACCAAACTGCAGATTACACTAAGCCAAGGAAGAGAGCCACCGAGGAAAGAATGGCAACCTAGGGAGATCTTTCCAGCAGAGAACAAGGGCCAAACTAACAAAATTAATTTTAACAGAGATGCTTCTAAAATCCTTGCCTTGGACTGACAGCCTATGAATCAACAGTGTCACTGCCTGTCAAAAGTCTGACGTAACCTACGTGTCCCAACAAAAGCATGGTGCCTTTGAGGAAACTCCCTCTCTAGGTTGTGCTGGTCTGACCATTCCTTTGGGTTCTCTACTTAATTTTATGGCAAGATTGGTCAAGGGGACTATAAGCAAGATGAAAATCATGTCACGTGAGTCATAACGGCAAGAGCCTAGTGGTGCTTAGCTGGAAAGAGGAGACTTTACGACTCTGTGTGCATGTGCGTGTGTGTGTATGTGTGCTTGTGTGTGCGTGGAATTCTTTTTTTTTAATTTTTAAAAAATGCTTATTTATTTTTGAGAGAGACAGAGCATGAGTGGGGAGGGGTAGAGAGAGGGGGAGACATAGAATCTGAAGGAAGCTCCAAGTTCTGAGCTGACAGCACAGAGCCCAGTGCGGGGCTTGAACTCATGAACCACGAGATTGTGACCTGAGCCGAAGCCGGCCACTTAACCCACTGAGCCATCCAGGTGCCCCAGTTATGTGTGGTAATCTTTAGCAACACACACACACACACACACACACACACACACACACACACACGGAGTTATCCTGCAAAAGAACAATTTGATGTATTTTGTGTAAATTCAGAGGGCAAAAATAGTTGGGCAACTCTGAGATCACCTTCACAGCACGCTAGAAGGAATAATGATATAAACATCCGAGCCATTCAACAAGGGCACAGACTGTCTTCGTGGTAGCAAGTTCCCCTTCCTCTGAAACTACTTAAACAGAGATGAAGAATAGGGAATATGCCTGCCATTGGACTACAAGAATTCTGCTGCCCCTTCCAACTGTACAAAATAAAGTGAAAGAACATTACTGGACTAAATAAATATTACTCTTGATTTCCGTGTGTGTGTGTGTGTGTGTGTGTGTGTGTGAGAGAGAGAGAGAGAGAGAGAGAGAGAGAGTATATGGGTGTGTAAAATCTAAATCTTAACATATTTAGGTCTTGAAAACTGTCTTGTAAAAAATACATCTTGAGCTCAAACCTTAAAAAAAAAAAAAGTCCCTACTTCCTTCTCCATGAGGTGGTGGAACGAGACAGACTAAGTGTGAGTTCAGCTGTGCCGCGCCCTAGCAGTATGACCTTGAGAAACACGGGGAAACTCTTGGAGTCTTATTATCCCCATGCTACAAATGAAGAAATAACCTACAGTCAGAGGTGCATTGTGAAGACTGAACGCCATCACACTGCCTGGCATATATTAAGTGCTGGATACACAGAAGCTGTTGTTGTTGTTGTTGTTGCTAATATTATTGTTACACTGGTCTTTCCCACCCCTTTCTCTACGGCCCTCCTTTTCTCTTCTTTCTCCCTTGTGTCTCTTCCTCCCTAACTCTAACTTTCAAGGCACTGTCAGTTTATCTCTACGTCCGTATGCACCTGTCTCATCTCTCCAGTGATCCCGAGTGGCGTTTAAGGAAGACTGGACAGGCAAGGGCGTGCTGGGTATGGAACGTAAACAGAATGGGACAAGAAAGCAAGGTAAAAGGAGGCAGTGCAGGAGAACCAGAGGAGGCCAGCTCTTTCCCCTCCTCACTTCCTCCTCCCCTCCTCCCCACTGCCCAAAGAACAGAAACAGGAAGGAAGACCAATGGAGAAAAAGATACTGTTAAAAGAACAGCAGTGAGAACATCAGAAAGGGTAGGATCTCACACTGGAGAGGCTCAGAAGGAAGTGAGAAGCAAGAGGCAAACCTCCAAGCCCCGAGGGAGTGGAATGAAAAAGATAGATGATTTTAGAAAAGATAACGAACGAGTCTCCGAAAACTCGAATTTTCTGGGCCCTGGTGAGCTTTGCTTAAGATTCAACTAAATGGAAATATAAATAGCCGAGAAAGAAGCCAGTGGATAGGAGCTGACATAATGGACTATATTGACTCTCTGAGATATAAGGGACCTTCTTAAAAGCATAATATTTTACATGATCACTTGTCAGGCTTCCTCTGGGTGAGTGAGCTCCCTTTGGGAGAGGTAAGTGGGTTGGCCAATCTTAGTGTTTTGTTTAAAGTGCACCCTGCATTGTGCTAGAAATCATGCAGCTTTACCGAGCAGACAGGGAGCCGGGAGAAGGACGTAGGTGCCCACCACCATCTTCCATTCTCCCAGGGGCCTCACCTGATGAGTGTCCAACTCAGATCCAAGACCCAATTTCCTCTCCTCTCCGCTTGCCTCTCTAACCCACCACCTTCTCCGTTGGGGCCCTTGTTTGAAAGAATAAAACCTCTCTTATCTTGCTGCTCTTACAGGGTGGAACAAGCCATCCAGGCATTTACCCAGTGGATCTAGAACCTCCCTTTAAATCCCTTACTCCACCCCAATTATCTACTCTCAGCTCTCGCCTCTTCCACGTCTGTGCTCAGTGCTGGGAACTCCCCTTATATCCCAAGCCATGTGGATCGTCCCCTCTCCTATTATCCTCTTGGCCAATAATTCTTCAGTAGATTTGGAGATTGTTAAAAGACCCAGATGCAAAGGCCCACATTCAGAAGTTCCAGAAATAGAGCCTGAGAATCTATACTTCCAAAAATCCACAGCTGATGCACATTGTTTGAGAACCCTTGGATTCTGTGTGTGATTATTTAGGACTTACCTATACATCACCCTATATTAATGTGTTAATTTTTCATGAGTTGGGTCAAGTGTCCAAAGTAAACCATGATCACCTCCTGTACTGGGCCTGTCATCTATTTTTCTTGGTATTTCCCTTCCTTGGCTAAGAAGTGCTCAGAAAATGTCCATAGATGATGCTGGGTTGGTTTGGGTGTTGTCAATGTTATAGAATGACAGGTTGGGGTCATGCTGGTTTTACGTGACTCTGTCTTAGTAAAGGCACAAAGCCTACCAATCTGTAAGCACTCAGCCTTTGAAGATTTATCCGCAGGATTCAAATTTCAAGAATTTCCCAGCCAGTTCTTCCTCTCTAATCTGTCCAGACTCCCCACATCCAATACATGTCCATGCCCTCTCATTCCTAACTCAACTTACGCCTGATGCTTCTGATACCACTCCTGTGGTACAACTTTTGTTCAAAATTACCATATGTAATTACCAAAGTTACCAAAGGTCTCACCTAAGTCCTCCATTATCTCCTGATACTTCATCTCCTAAGGGAAGAGAACTCTAGAGCCGAGGAAAGAAACAACATGAGCACTGGATTTACATAAAAGATCCAGGAACATATATGAAGGTGCCTTCGGTTGGAAATACGTAGATATATTCAGCGACATGACTAAAGCAGATGATCATGAAAACCCATGAGAGTGGACACAGTGCTTTAGAAAATAATTCTGAGGTTATCTTCATATACATCTTCATTTGGTGGACAAGAGTTAAACGGCTTCAAGGTAATTCAGCATGTGTAATAGTCTCAGCGTCTGAGCTGACAATCTTAAACATGTTTTTTAGTGAGAACATCAGATGGTTGATTGTGCAGAAAGTTGGTTGTTTTTTTTTTTTCTGGCTCAAAGAAGACATTGAACTGTGACTCACACTTTCACTGAGACTGTGGCCTCACTGTAAATACGAACAATTCCATCCAAGTTCATTCGCACCCAAGGGAGGGCAAAGCAACAAAAATGTCACAAGTTGGTTTTTTCCTTTTACTTCCATGACATTTAATTATTGCTTTCGGTAGGCAGAAGGGCTGGTGGCTATTTGCTATTCAAATAGTTTCAATGTACAATATCCAATATTCCCACCAGTTGGAGAACTCATTTCCAGGATTCAGGTGAGCTGCTGTCCATGAAAACTTACCAGTTCTAAATCCTAGCCCTTTCAAGATTCAACTCAAGCAGGAGCGCCTGGGTCGCTCAGTGGGTTGAGCGTTTGACTCTTTGTTTCAGCTCAGATCCTGATCTCACGATTCATGAGTTCAAACCCTATGTCAAGCTCTGCACTGAAGCACAGATCTTGCTTAGATCTCTCTCTCCCTCTCTCTCTGCCCCTTCCATCTCACTCTCTTTCTCTCAAAATAAATTAATTAATTAAAAAAATTTTCAACTCAAGCTTTCCTCCCTTTTCAAGATTGAGTCCAGTGCCAATCCTGGAAAACATGAGTGCACACAGCCTTTTTTTCCATTCACAGATCTGCCAATCTTCTTGCTTTCTTGAATTCAGTTTGTCATTTCCACCTCCAATTCTGCAAGACTCTATGTCCCCACCTCTGTACTTGCCTAAATTCAGCCTATGATTCGAGTTTGGTTCAGGTTATGTCTCCTCTACAGGGCTTTCTCCAACAACGTATCCTCAAACCGGTCACCTCATTCTTTCTTATGCCACAGCACCGAATCCACTAGACACGTTAGCCCTCTGGTTTTCATTTCGAGGTGGTTGTGTTTTGTCTCTTCAGACTGACTACAAATGCATCTGGATTCTTACATCAAACAGATACCCCTTCCCCACTTAGTCGTTTTGTGACTTTGAGCAAACTATGCCTCAGTTTTCTTTCTATAAAATGGGGACAGGAATGCTTGGGTGGCTTATTAAGTTAAGCATCTGACTCTTGATTTTGGCTCAGGTCACGATCTCATGTTTGTGAGATCGAGCCCCAAATTGGGCTCTACACTGATGACCCAGAGCCTGCTTAGGATTCTCTCTCTGCCTCTTTCTCTCTCTCTCTAAATAAAACATTAATAAAATAACATAAAATAAAATAAGGATAATATAATATTTACCTCATAGAGTTACAGTGAAAATTGATTAAAGTAACTGTTCATTAAATGTTAGATATTATTGCCACACAGTGCCTAATGCAGGATATTCACTGCAGAATAGCATGACCTCACAGGCCACAACTTAGCTTCATAACTCTAATGACCTTTTTTCCAGCATTCTGATCTAACTTGTGAACTTTCTATGACCTTCTCAAATCTCATAGTGAAAGAAAATCTTTCTATACATATATAACACACATACATATACACACAGTTATTTATATATAATATACATATATGTATACATCTTCATACTTTCTTTTTTTAACTTTACTTATTGCGTGTGTGTGTGTGTGTGTGTGTGTGAGAGAGAGAGAGAGAGAGAGAGAGAGAATCCCAAGCAGGCTCCTCACTGTCAGCATGGAGTCCAAAGCGGGGCTTGATCTCATGAACCCTGAGATCATGACCTGAGCTGAAATCAAGAGTCACACACCCAAGCAACTGAGCCACCCCGGTGCCCCTACATCTTCATAGTTTCTAGAATTAAGTATTTTACATGAAATTTAACTTGTCAAACAAAATGACTGGCAGACTCCTGAGGAATGCGGGCACATGACCTTGGTAATTCCCTGCCACCTACACAGCTTCGGGATTTATAATCCTGGGATTTTATCACCCGACTTCCCCATCACATGGAGATTGGAAATACAAATCTTCAGTTGTTCAGATTTGGCTCCTTTTCTCAGCAGCCTAGAAGATGCACATCGAGGAGTAGAAGTCTTTGTCCAAAACATCGTTGCTACTGGAAGGTACTGCCTGGGGTAAAGCTGCAAATATCTTTTCCAGGGAGGAATGGCCTACAGTGTCGTTATGGACTCATTTGTGTCACCTCGAAATTCACGTGTTGACGTTGTAACCCTCAGTTCATGTGTTGACATTGGAAATAGGGCTGCCAAGGAAGTCATGAAAGTTAACTGAAGCCTTAAGGGTGGGGTCCTCGTCCACTATGTCTAGTGTCCTCATAAGAAGAGACAGGTATCAGGGATGCCCGTGCACAGAGAAACTTTGGCCATGTGAGGACACCACAAGAAGGTGGCCTTCTGAAGGCCAAAGAGAAAGGCCTCAGGAGAAACTCACCCTGCCAGCACCTTGATCTTGGACCTCCGGCCTCTACAATGACGAGAAAACAAGTCTGTTGGTTAAGCCACCCAGCCTGTGATACTTTGTTACGGCAGCTTCAGCCAACTAACACGTGTGCAAATCCCACAAAATAGGAATTCTCTACGCTAACGGTAATATCCTCAATAGACCAATGAATGAGACCCCCGATGGTTACAAAGGGAGGCAGAAGACAGTGCTGGAGCTCAAAACAGGCCAGTTTAGCCGGAAGAAGGGCTATTGAAAGTGGATAGGAAAGAAGAGTTCAGCACACAGAGGTCTACCAAGGGGAGGCCAATGAGAACCACCTGCTCTAATGGGCAGCCCCAGGGAGCTCCTGCTTGGAGACACAGTGGGCATTCAATGGGAGGGTCAGAGGCGGATGGTTCCAGATACCCAATTCGCTTCTTGCTTACCCTGGCCGTGGCAATGTGGTGTCAAGGGACTCAAACCCCACAGGGCTGCTCCCCCCTCACTGTGACTCTTGCCTCCCAAAGCTCTCATGATCAAAGCCCCATTTCCGGGAGCTGGTCTTGGTCTGAATCATGAGCCACACTTTAGCTACACACTCGAAGTAATTAACTATGGTGGCCAGAAGTATTGTGTTGGAATATCTGTTCAGTGGCCTGTCTCAGAACACTCTGAGCCACGTTCTCTGCAGCCTCTTGACATTTTTAGGAAAAAAAAAATAGCCAGCGATCTTTCTGGGGATGCTGGGGTCAGGGCTTGAAGGTGTCAGGAATTACAGAGCATGGGACTCAGAAGTGTTTAACTGTGTCCATCCCACCCCTGCCTGTTAGGTGCATCTAGACAGCACCCATGTACCTCCTGCCGTAGAACGGTTCTTGTCTGGGAGTCTAGAGACCTGAGTTCTGGACATATCCATGCAAATGCCTTCTAAGTCAGTGATTTTTTTTTTTTCACACTCTGAGTTACCAGTCTTGCAAACCCATGTTTATTTCTGTATAAAGCATGAGAACTGTAGGTGGTGAGGTGTACAGAGAGCCCCAGGACAGTCTGGAAATCTGTACTGCAATGCCGGCACTCCTTAACCAGCCCTGTGGCCTTTGGCATCCCTGCCCCTCTCCTGTCTAGGTCTCAACTTCCTTGTCTGTAAAAACACAGGGACAAACTTTACCATCGATAAAACCCCCTCTGGTTTCAGAATTTTAAGAAGCTATGGAAAAACAACAACAACAACAACAACAACAAACAAACGTTGAGGCCAAAAACAGATTGCGTGTGTGTGTGCACACATCCTCCCTGGCTCTGTAAGTGGGGAATGGGCAATGCAGGGTGTTCGCTAAAACAGTGCGATCATTCTTGCTTGATTTGTTTCCCTGTGGGCAGCACTCGCCGCTGCAGCACCTCTACCCACACACTGAATAATGCCAACCAACCAAATGCGTAACGTTAGGTTGACAGTGAAAATATACATGTGGCGTGGAGAAAAGCCCACTCAGAGAGGCTACTTGGAGGAGGAAGGCTCTAAACTGTGTATGCCAGAAAAAAAAGCAGAGAAATCCACCCCCCTTTCGCCCCTCGGGCTGCCCTGAAATGCCAGGGCACCACATGGGCATCCTGAGAGCTCGGAACCACACAAGGGGATGCATTCACGGCTTCACGGCCATCTTCCTCCCGCATGCTTTGGCACTAAGATGCAATGGACATGCCAATTCTGAATTAGAGTCAGGCCGACACAGCATCCATCCGCTGCAGATTAAATAAGAATTTACCAGGTAAAAGCCAAATGTGATGAACGTTGCAACAAATAAGAGGATTTGGAAAAGTGTCTTAGAATGGTGGAGGACGAGGGGGGAGGCTTAGCCAAAAACAAGGCAGCCATTGACATTTAGCAAGTGGCTCCTTTAATTAAGGACCGTCTTCTTAAGTTACATTCATTTCTCTTACCACTTTCAGGGAAGTCCAGGGTGAATAATATGTTTGTTTCTGGCTAAAGAAGTGCCAAGTTTAAAGGTAGTTTTTGGTTAATAAAACGGGTCCGAGCGATTAGCCAGAAATCCTGTCTACTTTTATAGACCAAGAGAAACTGGTTTAACCCTCATCTTCAAGAATAAAAGTATATACTAATCCACAGCAACTTTCTTTTTTTTTTTTTAATGTTTATTTATTTTTGAGAGAAAGAGAGAGCATGAATGGGGGAGGGGGCAGAGAGAGAGGGAGACACAGAATTCGAAGCAGGCTCCAGGCTCTGAGCTGTCAGCACAGAGCCCCACACAGGGCTCGAACTCATGAACCATGAGATCATGACCTGAGCCTGAGTCGGATGTTCAACCAACCGAGCCACCCAGGTGCCCTGCAACTTTCATTTTAAAGCATGTTCAGGGCTAGTAAGAAATAAGAGTAAGTGACATTGAGATCTACTTGTCTGTTCCTTGAGCCTCTTCTACCTGACCTAATGCTATGTAGTATATAGCCTGTGCACAGCTGCCAGGCAGAGCATTCTAGAAATTGTTTTCCCTTCTGACATAAGAACCAGCAATGGCTTCTCATTATGTGTCCGGAAAACAAAATTCTTACTCTTGATACTGATATTCAGAACCTTGAACAATTCATTGCTTTATCTCCTCTGTCCCCACCTCCCCTCCTCCTAAGCTCACCTACTCTCAACGTGGCCTTTGGATACCAACCAGACCAGCCTCCTCAATGTCACCCACGTTCACCCAATCTCCCATTTTTGTGCCCTTGCTCATGCTGGTTCCCACTTGATTTGTCCTGTTCACTGCTCCGATCTCAACTCCCGGCAGTAAGCCAGGCATATAGAAGGTACATAATAAGCATATAATAAAAAAAGAGAGAGAGAGAGAGAGAGAGAAAGAAAGAATTAAAAAGGATGGAAATTCTTTGAAAACCATTCCATTACTCCTACCAGTCTAGATCCTAATGATTCTTACGAGGCCACATCGAGTGGTTTCCTCCATGAATTCTTCAGCTCTCCACCCCACATGAACCTCTTCTTTCCCCTGATTAACTCTTTGAAGACCAATTTGATTGCTTGTTTTTTTTCAGTGCCTAAACTAGAGTTAAAGTCTCAGTGAGTTCCCCCAATTCTCCATATGAAGGAAGACATTGAAGTGGATATTTTGAAAACCCGCATGCTGTATCTAACTTTCAGTGTGATCAAAATTGATTTAATTAAGTGATCTTCCCTATTTTTTTTCCTGAATCATGCAGTGTGGTTCTCATCTGATCTCCATTTACCATCTCTGAAGTTTACGATCAGAGGGCCCGGGTTGCAGCCAAACTGTCTTGACTCATATCCCAGCTATGAAATTTCTTAGCTGTGTGACCCTCGGCAAGTTACTTAACTCCTCTGTGTTCTCAGTACCCTCATCATAGACGCATTGTGAGTCTATGTACATGTAAACTATTTGACTATTACCAGGTATCTAAAATGTCAAATCTTCACCATCATTATTCTCTAGCCACGCTGGCCTTCTATTACCTACAACACGCCATACTCCTTTCTACCTCAGAACTTTCAAACGTGTGACTCCGTTCTACCTGGAATGTTCCCTGCTCGCTCTTTTCCTTCAGGTCTCAAGTTAGATGGCACTTTGTCAGGGAGGCCATTCCTGATCCATGGGATTCTAGGTTAAGTCTCTTCTGATGCGTCCCTATAGCTCCCTACATATCAGCATGGCACAAATCACACGTGCAAATTCTTGTGCAGTGATCATCTTTCAGATTAGACTGTTCACTCCAAAGGTAAGAAGGAAATGAATTTGTCTTAGCCATCCTTGGACCTCCAACGTCCAACACAGATCACAAATATTTATTGAGCGAGTGAATCAATGAATGTAGAGAGAAAGTTGGAGAAGTTTCATGGAGGTGACAGCCTCAGATTTTGAGACACCGTTACATCCAACAGTGCAATTAAAAGATGTAAAATAAAGTAGATTAGGGTAGCTACCTAGAGACCAGACGGCATATGAGTAGTTAGGGAGATGGAGAGACACATGACCCCAGGCTAAGACCACCAGGATATACTGACCATTAGCAAGCGCTGTGCAGAACAGGGAAGCAGAAAGTTCAGTGGCGCATTGGATAGCAAATATTTTTGCCACCTGTAACAAATCGCCATGGCACATATCCCAAACCTTTCCTCTCCAAAGGGAGCACAGGATACAAGTTGCATGGGTAATTTTAGTAACGCCTTCTTCTGGTACATTCCTGAACAACAATGGTTTTCTCGTGTTGCTTTTTTTTCACGTCTTTATGTGGCTGAAGGTGGGGGAACCCAGTAGGTTAGCAACCCATGCCAAAAAGGAGTAGAGATGAAAATACATGTTTTTAGCTAGCACACAGCCCCTTCCCCCAGTCTACCTTTACAGTAGAAAATAGCTCAGCATTAAATATTAAATAAGTGAACTTGTTCAGTGCTATGATAACCCACAGCACAGTTTCTAAAGCACACTCACACATTTCTAAGCCTCCCAATTAATCAGATGAAGTTAGAACCTCATGACATTGTAGACACCTCTAACAAGCTTGTTTTAAAAGAGTAAAAGAAACGTGTTGATTGGAGCAAGTCAGTACTAACAATAAAGACAATGTATTCAACTCGTCCAAGCAGCTCCACGGGTGGGAGGGGGGAGGAGGGGGTGAGAAGCAGAAAGTAGTTAAGGAAGTGAACTTGGCTGACTGGCAGACTGGTGCCTTCCTCCAGAATTACCACCTCAAAACCTACTTCCTCACACTGCCTGTACAGTCTCTTATTTGGGCAGAACGGGAAGGTCCCTATACCTGTGCTAACTTGGATTTCAGCCTTACTTCCACAAACTCCACCCAGTGGAGCAGGTACAGAGGCGCGCAGGGTGGCAGAGATGGGAAATGCAGGGAGGAGGGGACAGAGTCCTGTCGCTGCCTTTCCACCCATGAAGAGACGAGAGAAACTGTCCCCTCATTTCTGCACAGTGGGAGAGAGGGGTGAAGGGTCTGCAGATTAATTCATCGTGACAACCTTCGTGAGGAGCCTCAGTGTTGGATCTTGAAAAGACCTCATAATTCTTTTGATGGCTTTGAGAAGAGACTGGGTAAAAAGTTAACTTCCTTTTTGATTCTCTTATCAAGAGTAAATAAAGTTCAACTTCGCACGTTCTCTAGCGAGCGAGACCCAGAGATCAAGTCTGTGATGGAGGGAATTCAATAAACATGAGGAAATGTGACCCGTCAGGGAACAAAGATCCCACTGTGCTCCTCTCCAAAGGGAACCTGACTCTTCCCCTGAAACTGTCATAAGCCTTGGCCAGAGAAGCATTCTTACCTCTGCAGGGAGTCGCCGAGCGATCAGGTGCGCCTGTCCCCGACCCCAGAACTGCAGTTTGCTTCCTTCTCAAAGAAACTCACCTGGGCAGGAAGACAGGAGATAGAGCACCTGATGAATGGGCACAGTGAGGTTAGCTGGCTTTGCAAACAGAGTTTTGCCGCTGTCTTCAAGTGACCTTATCTCAATGACGCCTTCTTTCTAGTCTTCAGGTTTCCCTTCTGTGCAATGGAATAGCAATTTCGCCCTTATCTAATTCACCTGGTCAGCATCAAGATGCTGACACTTCACCTGCCATCATGCCACACGGCTGTAGGGCGGGGTCTGGCCTTCAGTCCCGGGTGGTCTCATATTAGATGGGCTAACTGGTATTTCTACTTGGTGCTGTTTTAAAAAAAGGAAGTGCACTTTAGTCAAAAGTTCTTTTAGTCAAAGAACTAATGGCCCATAACAAGAAGAATAAATATTTCCGATAAAAGATTTCCGATAAAAAAAAATGAACTGATCCCATTCACAATTGCACCAAGAAGCATAAAATACCTAGGAATAAATCTAACCAAAGATGTAAAGGATCTGTATGCTGAAAACTATAGAAAGCTTATGAAGGTAATTGAAGAAGATTTAAAGAAATGGAAAGACATTCCCTGCTCATGGATTGGAAGAATAAATATTGTCAAAATGTCAATACTACCCAAAGCTATCTACACATTCAATGCAATCCCAATCAAAATTGCACCAGCATTCTTCTCGAAACTAGAACAAGCAATCCTAAAATTCATATGGAACCACAAAAGGCCCCGAATAGCCAAAGTAATTTTGAAGAAGAAGACCAAAGCAGGAGGCATCACAATCCCAGACTTTAGCCTCTACTACAAAGCTGTCATCATCAAGACAGCATGGTATTGGCACAAACACAGACACATAGACCAATGGAATAGAATAGAAACCCCAGAACTAGACCCACAAACGTATGGCCAACTCATCTTTGACAAAGCAGGAAAGAACATCCAATGGAAAAAAGACAGTCTCTTTAACAAATGGTGCTGGGAGAACTGGACAGCAACATGCAGAAGGTTGAAACTAGACCACTTTCTCACACCATTCACAAAAATAAACTCAAAATGGATAAAGGACCTGAATGTGAGACAGGAAACCATCAAAACCCTAGAGGAGAAAGCAGGAAAAGACCTCTC
>NW_024412402.1:13597760-13608279 GCF_014898765.1 Herpailurus yagouaroundi | reverse complement strand
AAAAAAAAAAAAAAGAGGTTAGAGTGGGAGAGAGCCAAAGCATAAGAGACTGTTGAGAACTGAGAGCAAACTGAGGGTTGATGGGGGGTGGGAGGGAGGAGAGGGTGGGTGATGGGTATTGAGGAGGGCACCTTTTGGGATGAGCACTGGGTGTTGTATGGAAACCAATTTGACAATAAATTTCATAAAAAAAAAAAGATTTATGAATCTTTTAAACAGTTTTTTTTAATGTTTTTATTTATTTTTGAGAGAGAGAGAGAGCACGAGCAGGGGAGGGACAGAAAGAGGGGGACAGAGGATCGGAAGCAGCCTCTGTGCTGACAGCAGAGAGCCTGATACGGGGCTCGAACCCATGAACTGTGAGATCATGACGTGAGCCAAAGCTGGGCGCTTAACCAACTGAGCCACCCAGACACCCTAAACGCTTTATGAATCTTTTTTTTTTTGTAATTTACATCCAAGTTAGTTAACATATAGTGTAATAATGATTGCAGGAATAGAATTTAGTGATTCGTCACTTACATGTAACAGCCAGTGCTCATCCCAGCAAGAGTCCTTCTTAATGCCCCTTGCCCACTTAGCCCATCCTCATACCCAACAGCCCTCTAGCAACCCTCAGTTTGTTCTCTGTATTTAAGAGTCTCTTATAGTTTGTCTCCCTCTCTGGTTTTATATTATTTTTGCTTCCCTTCCCTTATGTTCATCTGTGTTTATCTGCTAGCCATCTGGATGTCTTCTTTGGAGAAGTGTGTGTTCATCTATTCATGTCTTCTGTCCATTTCTTCACTGGATTGTTTGTTTTCTGGGTGTTGGTTTTGATAAGTTCTTTATAGATTTTGGATACTAACGCTTTATCTGATACGTCATTTGCAAATGTCTTCTCCCATTCCGTCAGTTGCCTTTTAGTTTTGCTGATTGTTTCCCTCGCTGTGCAGAAGATTTTATTTTGATGAGGTCCCAGTAGTTCATTTTTGCTTTTGTTTCCCTGGCCTCCAGAGACATGTCAAATAAGAAGTTGTTGTGGCCAAGGTCAAAGAGGTTGCTGCCTGTTTTCTCCCCTAGGATTTTGATGGCTTCCTGTCTTATGTTTAGGTCTTTCATCCACTTGGAGTTTCTTTTTGTGTCTGGTGTAAGAAAGTGGTCCATGTTCATTCTTCTGCATGTCGCTGTCCAGTTTTCCCAGCACCACTTGCTGAAGAGACTGTCTTTATTCCATTGGGTATTCTTTCCTGCTTTGTCAAAGATTAGTTGGCCATACGTTTGTGGGTCCATTTCTGCGTTCTCTATTCTGTTCCATAGATCTGAGTATCTGTTCTTGTGCCAGTACCATACTGTCTTGATGATTACGGCTTTGTAATACATCTTGAAGTCTGGGATTGTGATGCCTCCTGCTTTGGTTTTCTTTTCCAAGATTGCTTTGGCTATTTGGGTCTTTTCTGGCTCCATACAAATTTTAGGATTGTTTGTTCCAGCTCTGTGAAGAATGCTGGTGGTATTTTGATAGGGATTGCACTGAATATGTGGATCGCTTTGGGTGGTATGGACTTTTTAACAGTATTTGTTCTTCCTATCCAGGAGCATGGAACGTTTTTCCATTTTTTGTGCCTTCTTCAGTCTCTTTCATAAGATTTCTATAGTTTTCAGTGTATATCTTTTTTACCTCTTTGGTTAGATTTATTCCTAGGTATTTTATGGGTTTTAGAGCAATTGTAAATGGATTAATTCTTTGATTTCTCTTTCTGCTTCTTTATAAATCTTTTAAATTTTATCTTCTGTGCCTGCATTACCCACTCAAAAATAATTATTTACATTTTGAAAATCTAATAAAAAAAATAGGGAGCTTTTCCACTAATTAAAAAAAATTTTTTTAATGTTTATTTTCTTGAGAGACAAAGAGAAACAGAGTGTGAGCGGCAAAGGAGCAGAGAGAGAGGGGGAGAAACAGAATCTGAAGCAGACTCCAGCCTCTAAGTTGTCAGCACAGAGCCTAATACAGGGCTCAAACCCACTAACCGTAAGATCATGACCTGAGGTGAAGTCAGACACTTAACCAACTGAGCCACCCAGAAGCCCCTCCCACTAATTTTTAATGTACTATTGTTTGCCAAGGCTTAAACTTATACATCTATTTTGGTGAGATTTATCATTTGTAATTTATCAATAAAATTACTTTATAGTCCATAGCCTTTCCCAAGATATTTGTACACCCCAGGGGCTTCTACGGCCCCAAGTGGTGAAATATCCTTCTATTCTTCTTCAGTTGGGGTCTTCACCTGCTAACAAAATGGTCTCTTAGTAGCTTTAGTCCACTAAGAGAACAAAAGACTTACTTCACATTTTTGCCAGTCTGACTCTAATCTCCTGCTTCCTCACATATTATATTCAATTCAATCAACATCTGTTGAGTTCCCAATATGTGCCAGGAACCTCTCTGGCATCTGGGGTTACAACGATGTGTAAAGCACAGCCCCTGCCTTCCAGATGTGTATTGTCTTGTGGAGGAAGATATGTATCATAGAAATTCTGTCCACCCAAAGGGGCTTTTAGAGACCATTTACCATAAATCCCTTTATTTATAGATGCTGTTACAAAGATCCAGAAAGGTAAAGTGATTTACCCAAGATGAGTACTGACTGGAATTTATACCCCGTGGTTCAGAGTCTGGGGTTTGTCCCACCATATCCTAGTGGGGGAATGGAAACCAACACAAAACAAGAAACAAAGCTTCTCCATTGTGGCTTTATCCAGCGAAGAGAGAAAGGCAAGACTCATCTCTGTTCTATGGATCTGATAATCAGGATGAATTGCTAACAAGTAATTTAGAGGGGCACCTGGGTGGCTCAGTCAGTTAAGCATCCGACTTTGGCTCAGGTCATGATCTCACTGTCCATGAGTTCAAGCCCTGTGTCGGGCTCTGTATTGATAGCTCAGAGCCTGGAGCCTGCTTTGGATTCTGTGTCTCCCTCTCTCTCTGCCGCCCCCCCCCCACTCATGCTCTGCCTCTCTCTGGCTCAAAAATAAACATTAAAAAAAAATTAAAAGAAGTAATTTAGAAATACATACACATTGGGGCACCTAGGTGGCTCAGTCAGTTAAGCAACCGATTCTCATTTTGGCTCAGGTCATGATCTCCTGGTCTTAAGATCAAGCCCCACATAGGGCTCTTTGCTGAGTACGGAGCCTGCTTAAGATTCTCTCGCTCTCTGTTCCTCTCCTGCTTGTGCATGCACACACTCACGCGCTCTCTCTCTCTCTCTCTCTCTCTCTCTCTCTCTCAAAAAAGAAGAAGAAGAAGAAGAAGAAGAAGAAGAAGAAGAAGAAAAAGAAATACATAAACATTTTAAACCCAATATTTCATAATCTACAATTTATGTTTAACATTTAGGAACTTTGAGATGATTTGACCCAGGCAAATATTTCATCAATCCCCACTGTTTCCTGCCTCCTAACTGTCTTTATGCATTCTTGAAGTTGAACGTAACTGTAAGTGAGGGATCCAGTCAGACCCATATTTTTCTTTTATGGTTTGAAAATATTTTTATTTTTAGGTTGCAAAGATTATGAGTGGCTTACTCTTTAATTTTACTTACTGTTTTATTGAAATACAATTGATATGCAAAACTTACACATAGACAATCTATACAATTTGATGAGCTTGGTCTCTATTTTTTTAAGTTGATTTATTTATTTTGAGAGAGACAGAGACAGCACGAGTGGGGGAGGGGCAGAGAGAGAGGGAGAGAGAAAGAGAGTCCCAAGCAGGCTCCCTGCTGGCAGTGCAGAGCCTAACGTGAGGCTCGAACTCACAAAATTGTGAGATCATGACCTGAACTGAAACCAAGAGTGGGAGGCTTAACCGATTCAGCCACCCAGGTGCCCCAATGAGTTTGGTCTTATGCATAAACCCTTAAAACTAATACCACAGCCACCATCTCCAAAAGCCTCCTTATATCCTTTTGGGTTTTGTGTGTGTGTGTGTGTGTGTGTGTGTGGTAAGAACACTTACTATGATATCTCCCCTCTCAACACATTGTTAAGTAAACAATACAGTAGTGTTTATGGTAAACACAGTGTTGTAAAGCACGTCTCTGGAGCTTATTCATCTTGTAAAACTGAAACTTTATACCAATTGAATAATAATTCCGCATTGCCCTCATCCTCTGGCCCCTGGTAACCACCGTTCTATTCTCTGCCTCTGTGGTTGTGACTGTTTTAGGTACCTCCTATAGAAGACATCACACTGTATTTGTCCTGCTGTTACTGGCTTATTTCAGTTAGCATAATGTCCTCCAGGCTCATCCATATTGTTGCAAATGTTTTCTAAAAGGCCGAATAATATTCAATTGTGTGAATATACTGTATGTTCCATGACCATTCATCTGCCGATGAATATTTAGGGTGTTTCTGTATCTCGGCTATTGTGATAATGATGCAGTGGTCGTGGGAGTGCAGATGTCTCTTCAAGATACTGATTTCTTTCCTTTAGATATATACCCAGAAGTGGGATTGCTGGATCATATGGTGGTTCTATTTTTATTGTGGGGAGAGGAACCTCCATACCGTTCTCCACAGCAGCTGCACGATCTTAATCCCCACCAACAGTGTAGAAGAATTCCAATTTCTCCACATTCTCGCCGGCCCTTTTTACCTTTTATATTTTGACTGACCGATCCCCTGCAGGTGCTCTTCTCTTAGCTGTATGCTATTTCCAGAGTGTTCTTGAGGGAAGCCTAGCTAGCCAGTGATCCCCACCACATGGTAAGGACCCTGAAGACAGAGCCATCTTTTCTGTTTCCTGAAGTTGTCTCCTACCCTAGCCACCACTTTCTGTAAGGCCCTGTCCTGAAAGATCTAGGCTTTTAACCAGGCTGGAATTCTAAAGCAGAGGCAGCCAGCCTTGGCCTATCTCAAGGGGCTGTTTCTGCTGACCCCTCTCATGTACTCCTGCTTAGAAGTACCTCAAGCCAGCAGTCCAGTAGTGATCTCAGAATATATGAAACATCCTTTAGGGACTTGTTTAAAAACCTTTTGTGTACATAAATTCAGAGCAAATAATAGCCTATTCCATAAATGTCATGAGGCCTTAGAGATTATCTCATCCAATTACAGACAACTGAGGCTCAGAGAGGTGAAATAAATTACCCAAATGTATGTAGCTACTTGGTGACGGAACCAAGTTTAGGATTCAAGTTTCCTCAAACCTACTGCACCTTCCGATTCAAATTAGAAATATATAAGTAGTAATGAATTAGTAATGAATATTTAAGGAGTGCTGGAAGGCAAAAGGCTCCATGTGAGGTGTTGCAGGGGACACGCAAATGAATTACACGCACTTTCCTTCCTCTAGGGGCTCCTAGCCTAGAAAAAGAGAGAAACAGCACTGTAATTTAAGGCAGCTTTCAAAAACCTACAATATTTGAGATTAAGCAGTACAAGATTGGGAGAGATAAGAAAGGGAGTAATTTTGAGTCAAGAGATTTAGGAAACCCAGGGGGAAAGGTTGGTTTGAGCTGAGCCTTGAAGGGCGAGTAGAATTTTGACAGTGGTCATGGAGACAGAAGGCAATCTAGATCATCAGGACACAGCCACAGAGGCAGATGGGTTTCTGAGGTCCTCTCTAATCTCACTAATTAATTAGAGAAGGTGGCATCTGAATTTCTGGTGACTGGGTGCAGGGTTCGGCACTCTCGACTGGGTCTGGAGGTCTAGCTCTTGATCCATTTCCAGTAGTAGCACAGGCCAGAGCATTTGCTGATTACTCAAAAACCTATACAGTCTGAGTTCTTATCCCATCTCTAGTACGTACTACCAAAATGGCATTGTGCAAGTTATTTAAACCGCTCTCTGCCTCAGTTTGCTCATCTGTAACATGGAAACTAGAGCATTTACCTCATAAGCTCGTTGCGAGAAACAAATGAGTTAATATAGGGAAAGTGCTTAGAACAACGTCTGGGTCTTGGAGTTAGACAAGTGTTTGTTAATTCAGTCCCATCTGACAGAATTGCAATAGCTTCTTTCCGGTCAAAGATTCTTCGCAGAAGCAAAACAAAACAAAAACTGTGAGGATTTCCCATTGTTACTCAGATTAAAAAAAGTGGGGGGGGGGGTGCGAGAAATAGCTCCATACCACATTCCGTGATGAATTCATGAAATAAATGCTTGCGGTACAGTGTCCTTTATCATTGCCCCAGTGCCCTGACTCCCCTCAGCCAGCAGATCCCAGACAGGTGAGGTGACCCCTTGTGATGCTCCTCACCCTGAGATGAGGGGCTTGGCCTTACCCGGAATTATAGTCTGTTCTTGGTAATGCATTGAAGTCACATGGGAGCTTGATTCTCTATGGCTCAGAATAGATCCTGACCTCACTGTGGGCTCCCTCTGCTAATGGTTTCATGTATTCCAGATTGCATTACTACCAGGAATCGATTTTTCAGCTCTTTCAAAACAGTCTATTTTGGTCATCTTTCCCCTACTCTTAGAGATGTATTTATTTCCCAGAATGTGTAGTGACTCGCAGACAAAATAAATTCTGATAACTGAAATGGAAGCAATCGGTCGTCCAGTGGTCAAGAAAGCTGGGAGGTTTTCCTTGAGAAATTCTTTTGTAGGTCAAAGCAAAAGAAATTCGGTTCTCTAATGTGGAGGCCCCAAGTGAAACAAACAATGTAACATCCACCCGAGACTTGAGAACTTCTAGAAAAGCTGTCGGATATATGGAGTTCAACAGCTTAGACAGTGATACTATCCAACATGGTACCCCTAACCCATAAGGCTATTGAAGCACGTGAAATGTGGCTGGCATGTTTGAGGAAATGAGTTTCTACTTTTGTCTAATTGTATTTGATTTTAATTTAAAAATCCATGCTTCATTCAGTACCGAAAAGCTTTTTAAGTTTGGGGAAATCTGGGGATATAAATCTACATCAATTATAAATATTATGTAATCTAAATATACATCAAGTATTTCTGATTAAAATTTAGCATCCAAATTGAAATGTGTTATAAGTGTAAATTACACTGGATTTACAAACTTAGTATTAAAAAAGGAATGTAAAATACCACCTTAATAATCTTTTCACATTGATCGCATGTTGAAGTGATAATATTTTTTGTTATGTCAGATTGAATAAAACATATCATTAAAATTAAGTTCCCTGGGCTCTTGTACAATATGGCTTAGAAAAATTTAAAACACTTTGGAGACTCACATGTTTCTATGGGACAGTGCTATTATAGAGCAGTTTCAAAAACACCAACCCATTTATTCTTTACAGCAACCCCATGAGTTTGTCAAAACAAGTGTTATTATTTCTGTGTTGAAGATATGGAAACAGAGGTTCAGGTAGTTGTAGCTCACCAAACCCTGGAATAAGAGGCAGAGACTGACTTCATGGCTTCTGAGTGAAATCCAGGCTCTACCAGTGCACTGGGTTGGCTTGAAACTACAGGTGAAACTTAAGAAAAGCCATTTGGATTCACAATTGAGCCTACTCATTCTATACCTAAGCAGCTCAAGGGAGTCTAACGAGCCTTAAAAGAACAACATGTCCCAAGCAAAGTTCGCATGGAGATAAATACACAGAGTCACTTTCAACATGTGAACTGCACTCATTTGGCCTTCATGTCTGTTTGGGGATGCTTCAACAAGCATTTTCATGCTATAAATAGGGTACTCAAATGTATCATATGGTCATTGCTCTGTATCATAAACATGAGTCTAGTCACTGAGGTTTGCCCAATAATCACAAGGCCAGCGACAGCAAGCTGACTAACTAAAGGAAGTTAAAATGTAGGCTAAATATAACAGCAAGAGAAAAAACTATAAGGAACCAAACAATAAAGCAAGAAATGTCTAATTCACTAACGGGAAGAAAAAAAAAGCAAAACCCATAAAACTTCACCGAAGATGATAAAAACACAGAATTTAAAAAATAAAGAAGGACAGACAACATCCTCATGAATGAGAACACTAAATATTATAAATTATCACTTTGCTCCCCAACTACTAATAGGGAGCTTAATAAAGAAACATGCTAAGTGACACCATAGGGATATAATCAGCAAAATACAAACTGTTGAAAACACTACCAAACACCCAGATTCTCCAAAAACAATGTATTTCAAGAGGAACACAAAAGAAATAGGGAATTAGCATAAGTGTTTTAAAAGACTTTTAAAATACAACAATTATAACTTGTGAATCTTGTTTGATCCTGATTTTAATTTATTAAAAACTTTTAATTAAAAAATTTTAAGCACCTGCAAATTTTAACGTTGGATATTTGATGAGGAATTGTTTCATTTTGTTCACTATGATACTGAAATAGTAGTTACTAGTTTAATAAACTTTACCCTTTTATCGCTTCTCGGCCTTTTGGCTAAGATCAAGTGTAGTAACTTTATCCTCTAAAGGCACAATTTACATTTGTAAAATATTTACAAATAAAATATGCCTGAAATTTGCTTCAAAATACTATAAAAGAAATTTAAACCCTGGCACAATTCTAAATTACTGTTAGTTCTGTAAAGGTAAAAAGAATTAAAAACAGAAGAATATGTACCATTGCCTTTGCTACAGACTTAATTTTCTTTTAAGCCATACAGAGAAAGACAGATACCATGTGTTTTCACTCTTATGTGGATCCTGAGAAACTTAACAGAAACCTATGGGGGAGGGGAAGGAAAAAAAAAGAAAAGAAAAGAGGTTAGAGTGGGAGAGAGAGCCAAAGCATAAGAGACTCTTAAAAACTGAGAACAAACTGAGGGTTCATGGGGGGAGGGAGGGGATGGTAGGTGATGGGCATTGAAGAGGGCATCTTTTGGGATGAGAACTGGGTGTTGTATGGAAACTAATTTGACAATACATTTTATATAATAAAAAAATAAATAAAAATAAATTTTCTTTTAATAAAAGCTTGCTATCCAAAATTTCTGAAATTTCTTCTTTGAGGTATGATAAATTAAGTGGTATCAGACTAGCTCTCTCACTTGAACTAGCACAACTAGTAACTAGAACAACTGGTAAAAATATAGGAAACAAATATAGACTGTGGCCCTATGATAAAAGATAAAAATGAGATAAGCTCATTAATTGTTTTTGCTTTCTGATTAGAAACATATTCCAGAATATAAAGCTAAGAGAGAGTTTCTTTAGCAAAACAAAGAGTTCTTGCTGGATTAAGAAGACAGCGCTCCAAGTTTAGAGAGGCTGTTGTGGCTGAAATGTGCAAGTTGGAGTACTTGAGAGAAGAGATCTATGTTGAGAAAGAACTCCAGAAATCTGGAAAGGGATCTCCTCAAGTTTGGTATTAATATTAAGCTATGTGTGCATAGTGTGAGAGAGTACAAGAGGTTTGGTAAAGAAAAACTCAATAATCAATTACCCGGGAACTGTAAACTGAGCAGCTACCAGAGCTCACGTAGGACTGGAAGACATTGAAATTCCTCCAGACAAGTAAGAGATTTCATTAAACACTTTAAAATCCCATAGATTGGGATTATGCTCAACCCATAAGCCTGGGCTGCTCAGTGGGTTGAGCATCTGACTTCAGCTCAGGTAGTGATCTCATGGTTCTTGGGTTCAAGCCCCAAGTCGGTCTCTGTTCTGATAGCTAAGAGACAGGAGCCTGCTTCAGATTCTCTGTGTCCCTCTCTCTCTGTTCCTCCCCTCCTCACACCCTATCTGTCTCTCTCAAAAATAAAGATAAAAAACAAAAAAGAATTCCATAGAGACACAGAAAGAACATGCTTTAATAGTGGGGCTAAAATTGCCCTAAAGGTTCCAAAATGACCCTAACTAAGGTCAAAAATAAACCTCAAAGGACCAAGATGATCTTAAATTAACTGCCTGCCAGAATAAAGTCCAACATTGTTTAAATATAGGCAATGAAACCAGACACGCAACAAGTGGAATGAAATGTCACACATTCAATCAAGAATTACTAGACATACAGAGAAGCAAAAAAATGAGATGTCTATGCAGGAATGAAATCAGACATTAGAAACAGATCTAGAAATAATATATATATTGAAATTAGCAAAAACTACAGTACAACAAATATTACAAATATGTTTAAGAATTTAAAGGAAAACCTGAACAAAATGGAAATTCCATGCTGCTTATAGGCATATGTCTAGAAAAGAGAAATCTAATCTATAGGGACAGAAAGCAAAGTAGTAGATGCCTATGGATGCTTATGGGAGCTGGAATGGGGCTCCAGTAATTTTCTTTCAGTATTTTATAACTTGATTGGGGTGCTGATTATACTCAAAACTCATCAAAATGTACACATAAAATGAGTGCATTTTATTAGATACGTAAATTATATCTCCGAAAAAAGTTTATCTGAGAGTCAAAAACATAAAAATAAAAACAAGTAGAGGAAGGCAGATAAGGGTATGAATGGACCTAGGTTGGCCATGAGTTAATGATTTGTGAGGCTGGATAATGGCTACATGGTAATTTGCTATATTATTCAAAGTTCCTTGTAATTAAAAAGAAAGTTGGGTATATGTGTAT
>NW_024412402.1:13557250-13597660 GCF_014898765.1 Herpailurus yagouaroundi | reverse complement strand
TAAGGGGGAGAAATAAACTGCTGGTTCTGTCAGAGAGAATATAATATTGCAGATATCTTTTCTTTGGCTTCTCCTTAAGCATTTTCTCTTTCTAAAATTTTATTTTTCTTTTATATCCCCAATTCTTACTTCATTCTTACTACTTCCTCCTAGACACTTAGTCTAAGTGGTCCACATCCTCGGATACTTATGTATTTTTGAAAAACAGTATTGCTTTTGCTATATATGTATTTTAAATGTATATATATGGTATCGTGCAATAGATTCCATCTTGTTTCTTCTTTTTTGTTTCACTCAGCACTATTTAGAATCTATATGTATCTCTTCTTTATTGCTGTGACTGTTGAAAGGGTTTCACTTATTAACTCCTCTAGTGAGGGATGCCTCAACTGCCTCCAATTTCTCACCAAATCTTCAAATGCTTCTCATCCTATTCAGAGTGAAATCCAAAGTCTTACCAATACATAAAACACATTCATTATCTGCCCCCATTTCTCTTTCTTGCCTCATTTCCTCTTGCTTTCCTCCCAACGTCCTCAGATCAAGCTACACTAACGTTGTTCCTTAAACATTTTAGGTATGCTCTCAATTCAGGTCTTCATGCTTCCTGTTATCGCCTCCAGAATTACATGGTTTATCCCTCACAGGTCTTTGCTCAAATGCCTCCTCTTCAATCAAATCTTCCCTGGCCACCAAATTTAAAATTTTCACCTGTTCCTCTTTACTCTAGCCATCCCACAGCCCTTTATCCTGCCTTTCTTTTCTCTGTATAATTTATCATCATATGAAATACCCTAATTTTACTTTTTAATTGTATTCGTTGTCTTTTCTCTTTACTACACTGTAAGCTTAATGAAGGCAAGTGTGTGTGTGTGTGTGTGTGTGTGTGTTTGCTAACTCTTGATTTCCCTACCATCTAAAATAGTTTCTGGCCCATTGTTAGCACTCAAATACTTATTGATTAAAATACTGCCAGATTCATCTGTAGAATAACTCTACCAGTCTTTATAAGCAATATGAAGATTCTCATTCCCCTCATTCTAGCCAAATATTGGTATTGCAAGACCTTCTAATTTTTACCAATCTAATGGATATAAGATGCTATTGTATTTTTGCTTTAATTTTATTTTTTCTAATTACTGGTGAAGTTGAGCATCTCCATATATATTTGTTAGCTGTTTGCATTTTTCTAATGCAGAGCAAGGCCCAAACTGTTTTCAATTCTATGAAGGCTGAAAGAGGTGAGGAAGCTGCAGAAGAAAAGTTTGAAGCTAGCAGAGGTTGGTTCATGAGGTTCAAGGAAAGAAGCCATCTCCATAGCATGAAAGTACAAGGTGAAGTAGCAAGTACTGATGCAGAAGCTGTAGCAACTTACCCAGAAGATCTAGTTAAAATAATTAGTGAAGGTGACTACACTAAACAATAGATTTTCAATGTAGGCAAAACAGCCTTCCATTGGAAGTTGCCATCTAGGATTTTAATACCTAGAGTGGAGAAGACAATGTCTGACTTCAAAGCATCAAAGTTCAGGTTGACTCCACTCTTAAGGGCTAACACAGCTAGTGACTTTCAGTTGAAGCCAACACTCATTTATCATTCTGAAAATCCTAAGGTCCTGAAGAATTATGCTAAATATACCATGCTTATGCTTTATACGTGGAACAGCAAAGCTTGCACGTCAGCACATCTATTTATGACATTGTTTACTGAATATTTTAAGCCTACTGAGACCTACTACTTGGAATAAAAGACTCCTTTCAAAATATTACTGCTCATTGGCAATGCACCTGGTCACCCAAGAACTCTGATGAAAATGTATAATGAGATTCATATTGTTTTCTTGCCTGCTAACACAGCATCCATTCTGCAGCCCACGGATCAAGGAGTCATTTTGCTTTTACATCGTTATTTAAGAAACGTCTCTCATAAGGCTACAGCTGCCATAGATAGGGATTCTTCTGATGGATCTGAGCAAAGTACATTCAAAAATCTTCTGGAAAGGATTCACCATTCTAGATGCCATTGAGAACATTTGTGATTCGTGAGAAGAGGTCAAAATGTCAACTTTTTTTTTTTTTAATTTTTTTTTCAACGTTTATTTATTTTTGGGACAGAGAGAGACAGAGCATGAACGGGCGAGGGGCAGAGAGAGAGGGAGACACAGAATCGGAAACAGACTCCAGGCTCTGAGCCATCAGCCCAGAGACTGATGCGGGGCTCGAACTCACGGACCGTGAGATCGTGACTTGGCTGAAGTCGGATGCTTAACTGACTGCGCCACCCAGGCGCCCCCAAAATGTCAACTTTAACAGGCGTTGGGAAGAATGCGATTGCAACCCTAATGTTTGACTTTGAGGGGTTTAAGACTCCAGTGGAGGAAGTAAGTGCAGATGTGGTGGGAACAGTAAGAGAACTAGAATTAGAAGTGGAGTCTGAAGATGGGGCTGAATTGCTTCCATCTCATGATAAAACTTGAAAGGACGAGTAGTTGTTTCTTATGGATGAGCAAAGAAAGTGGTTTCTTGAGATGAAATTTACTCCTATTGAAGACGCTGTGAAGATTGTTGAAGCGACAGTAAAGATTTAGCATCTTACATTAACTTTGTTGATAAAGCGGTGGCAGGGTGTGAGAGGACTGACTCCAATTCTGGAAGAAGTTCTACTTAGCCTAAGCTCAGCCGGAACTTAAACTTTACACCTTATTCAAAAATTAACTCAAAATGTGTCCTACGTCTATATGTATCACATAAGCTATAAAAGTTTTAGAAGAAAACGTCGGAGAAATCTTTAGGACTAAGGGTTAGGCAAACGGCTCTTAGATATGACACCAAGGCCATGTTCCATAAAAGAAAAAATCAATAAACTGGATTTCTTCAAAACTTAAAACTTGTTCCATGAATGCCCCTGATAAGAGTATGAAAAGACAAGTCACAGACAAAGAGAAAGTGTTTGCAGATCATATATCCAACAAAGGTATCCAGGGTACAAAAAGAACTCCCTAGACTTGAGAGTGAAGAAACAAACAATCTAATTAGAAAATAGGCAAAGATTTTGAACAGACACTTCACCAAAGAAAATACATGGCTGACAGACACACAAAAAGATGTTTAACATCCTTAATCATTACAAAAGTGCAAACTAAAGTTCCATTAAGATATCACTATACTATTAGAATAGTTAAAATAAAAACATTAATAATAAAAATATTGATAATACCAAGTGCTGGTGGAATGACCATATCTTTCATATATTTCTGGTAAAGCTACTAGAAAATTTGGCATTTGCTTACAAAGTTAAACATCAAATGACCATATGACCCAGAAGTCATACTTTTGGGTATTTATCCTAGAGAAATGAAAAATTTTGCTCACACAAAAATCTATATGCCAATGTTTAGAGAACTTTTATTCATAATAGCCTCAAACTGGAAACAATCCAAATTCACTTGAACAGGTGAATGGGTAAAGAAACAGGTACATTTCATATCATGGAATACTACTCAGCAAGAAAGAACAAACTATTCGTTCCTGCAACGACTTGCCTGGAATTCAGGGGTATTATGCTTATTTGGGGGGAAAAGCCAGTATCAAGATTTGTAGACTGTATAATTCCACTTACATAACATTCTCAAAATGACAAAATCATAGCTCAACTACCAGTGGTTGTGAGAAGTTGAGGAAACGGTATGACTCTTAAGGAGCAACATGAGGGGATTTCTTTGCTGTGATGAAATCGTTTCGTATCCTGAGTGTGGTGATGGTTCATCAAATCTAGATCTATGATAAAATTTCATAAAACCATACATCCAAACATTTTTGAAAGAAAGAGCGTGTTAAAACTGGTGCTATCCAAATAAGATCTGTTCTCAAATAATAGCATTGTCCCAATGTCAATTTCCTGGTGTTTACAATGTAGTCTGATTATGTAAGATGTTATTGGGGAAAGCTGGGTGCGGGGTACCCAAGAGATTTCTCTACTATTTTTGCAACTTCTCATGAATCTTAAATTATTTTAAATAGAAAGTAATAATAAAAATAAATTTTAAAATCTTATTGACTTCTACTCTCTGCCATCTACTTTCCTATTTTCTTTGTCATCATAGATTTGTGCACTTTATATTCTTTCACTGCCCTTTTGGTGAGGTTTGAGAAGTAGTGCTAAACACTTGTGTTCATCCCACCGTTTTTTAATTTTTTTTTTAACGTTTTATTTATTTTTGAGACAGAGAGAGACAGAGCACGAACGGGGGAGGGGCAGAGAGAGAGGGAGACACAGAATCGGAAACAGGCTCCAGGCTCTGAGCCATCAGCCCAGAGCCCGATGCGGGGCTCAAACTCACGGACCGTGAGATCGTGACCTGAGCTGAAGTCGGACCTCAACCGACTGAGCCACCCAGGCGCCCCAGCCACCGTTTTTAACCAGCAGTCCCTCTATTCCGATGTATTTCTTTCTCATTCTTTAAATGGCTGTTCCAGATTGTTCATGGACTAGTTTCTCATGATAATTGTGTTCTGAGACGACAATATCTTTACTTTTATTTCTTCAAAAGAATCTCTTACTGTTTACTTATATTTGAGAGACAGAAAGAGAGATGGAGTGCAAGCAGAGGATGGGCAGAGAGAGAAACAGAGACAGAAATCTGAAGGAGGCTCCAGGCTCTGAGCTGTCAGCACAGAGCCCAACATGGGGCTCAAACTCATGAGCCATGAGATCATGACCTAAACCGAAGTTGGATGCTCAACCGACTGAGCCACCCAGGTGTCCCCATACTTTTATTTCTGTCAAGGATCAGTAATTATGGCCACTGAGCACCCAAACTGGAAAACCAATAAATGAGGTTAAATCAAACTTCCCTCATTTTACAGTCCTTAATACAGTTTCTCACGGAAATACAAAACTGATACAGAAAATTATACATGTAACTGTGTGATTGATGACTTTTCTCAGAGTGAATACACTCATATAATTATTGTTAAATATTGCTGGTACCCAGAAGCTCCCCTTGCCTAAGCACACATAACAAGTGGCAGAGCTGGGGTTCAAAATCAATCTCCTAAAGACTAGGGCTTTTTTTCACTTCAGCAATCTTTCTCCAAAATGAGCTATATTTTTATACATCATAAGACTTCTTCCCACAGTTAGGGCCCATTTTTTCATTTATATTGAAGACATTTTTAAGGATCAGCAAATGGAATCAGGTAAGTGGCCCTTTGGTCTCCTTGCCAACCTAAAACTTTATAAATTGAAACTGCAGTCATTCATTCACTCATTCACTAGCATACTCTATGAGAAGGAGAAAGGATTAAACACAGCCCCTATTCACCAGAGAGTAATTGAAAAAAAAACCCAAAACCACTGACTTTAATATAAAGTAGAATGATATAAGCGTTAAATAAAAATAATGGAATCCCCTCCCTTCCTATTTATCCTCCGCATGGATGACAAAATAATCTTTCTAAAACACTAATTTAATCATACCCTCCTCCCAAAGACCTTTACTCTCTTCCCATCACATACTGCCTCCTGGATAAATTCCATATTCCTTTGTCTGGCATCCAACTCCTACAGAATTCCAGTGGTAGCGTTCATTACTCTCTTCCTCGTCCCCAATAGCGTTGAAGCCAGATATACCTGGATTTGAATGGCAGATCTATCCTTTCCTAAATGTCTGGCCTTGAGCATATGATTTAACGATTCTCAATTTCAGTGTCCATATTTATAAACTAGAGATAAACTTTCTTCCCAGGGTCTATAAAGTAACAGGAGATCATCTGCACAATGTACTTTGCTTATGTGTTTAGCACATACTGAGCACTTTGTGAGCGGTAAGTACGCTGCATTTCCTATCACGCTGAGCTGCTTATAATTCCCAAACTCAATGTTATCCAACTGTTTCTTCTGTGTGGGATAGTCTCAGCCTCTGCCTCTCATCCTTTTCTGTTTGGTTAATTTGTACCTAACACAGCAACCCTTGGGTTTTGGTGTCCCCAGTGAGGGGGCTCCATGGAGATGCTCCATATTTAAGAGAAAGAGGAAAGTTTAGTAAGATCTGGAGCACAGAACTGGAGCTCATGATGTTTCTGCTGAGGATTCTATTCTGTGTGAGCTCTGAAAATACCAGATAATAGATTTTTTTTTTTTTTTAAGGTAGATGTGGATATACACCCACATCTGGAAAGAGAAAGGCACAGGGCTCTCCGATGCAAGGAATTAAGCTGGTATTTGTATTTGTATTATGGTGATTGGCTTTACTTTCTCGTTTTGCATAATCTCTTTTTCAATGGTGAGGAGTGTAATTTCCCTTCAGTTCATAGAATAGTACTTGGAGAGGACAGAGAGGAAGTCTCTGCATTTTGTGAAAGAGAAAATTACCGGCACCCCTTTTGTTCCCTTAGGCAGGATTTGGATGGATTACTCATACTTAAAAAGGAAGGCGGCTTTTAACCTTAAAAAAAAAAAAGAAAGGAAGAAAGAAAGAAAGAAAGAAAGAGAAAAAAGAAAAAGAAAACTCCTTGCATTAACACAGTGCATTGACATGTTACTAAATCTAAGGAATTTTGAAGGATAAATTCCCAGACTTTATCCAAAACATGAAACAAATTCTTCAAACACAAGCTGCCAAGCTCATCAACTTGTTCAGATCCCTGCAACTTTGGTCTCACCAAACTGCTCGCTTAGCTCCTTGATTGGCTGCTTAACCCTTCCAGGCTGACTGGGGTGGTGGGCAGGGGGAGCCTGGAGGGGGGCTGATCAACAAGCTCAGAGCATTGGCCCCTCTTGGAAGATCAGACTTCTGGAATCGATTTGGGTCCAGAATTGCATTACCCAAGGAATGTGGAGTATGCACAGTCCTTGATGGCTTGTGAACCACACTTCCTGAAGCTGGCCACCAGCCAGCTAAGGCCATCAGCATCTTAAAAATGAATTCTTTATGAGACAAAGAACAATCTGCCCAATTTCTGAAATCACTGACGTGGAAAGCTTGTCTGTAGGTAACCTAAAACTTGGTCGACATTTAGACTCCTTTGTTATTTCTACTATATGGGGAATCCAATGTCACTCCAAAATGTCCTTTCCTTTCTACAGGCAGGCTTGGTAAGGCACTGAATAGCTTGGGATTGCATCTTGCTGAAACTTAGCTGCTCTACCAAGAAGTCCGTTTCTGTGCCAATAATATTGTTCACTGACTGCTCGAAAGACAGGGCAGGCAGCACTGAAGTCAATGAGGAACGATAAAGAGGAGTAATGACTCTGTCTCTCCAAGAACCAAAAGTCTAGTGGGAAAGATGAGACAAATATCTCTGAAGGATGCTTCAAAATCCAAATAAAGCAGTAGTTTGGAGAGGCATCCTGCGGAGTCTTCAAAAGAAAGGGTGGGTTATGAAGACATGACTAAACTCAAGAACATTCCAGCTGCTGAGAAAAGATGAGGCTTCCGGCTCAGAAGCAGGAGTCAGCAACAGTAGGTGTGGGCTTGCCTGGCCAGAGTGGAGAAATCCTAGCCTGAGAACATGATTAACATAGGGTAGGAAGAGGACGGGGTGGTAGTCAGAGAGCCGTGCTGAAGCTCAACTTTGCTTTATTTTTGTACGTGGATTATAATTATCTTGGGGTTATTTTCTTACTCTCTACTTAGGCAAGGCGCATTTTCACCCGATAGCGTTCAGATTATCTTCTTGCTTCAGATTAGCTGATTTCATTTCTACCTCTTGTTTTAATCACTTCCTTCAAAGTCAAAATAACTGCCCCTGAAAATGTGCTGTTGGCCCATAAACATCACTTCTGGCTCTCAAATTCTGCACTGCCATCTAAGTCGCCACACAGAGTAGCTCCACTTTATCCAAAGAGGGAAGTACCTCTTTTGATTCGGGTGGTGCATGCGTGGGCCTTCTGTTCCAGTAATCGAGTAATTAATTATCCAGCACTCTGCAAGCAAATCTGACGAAGCTATTCCCCCACTACCAAATCTCGGCAACTTAGATAGTAATGATAATGACACTTCACCATCAGTGTACATTTTCACACGTATTTTATTTATTTTTTTTTTAATTTTTTTTCAATGTTTATTTATTTTTGGGACAGAGAGAGACAGAGCATGAACGGGGGAGGGGCAGAGAGAGAGGGAGACACAGAACCGGAAACAGGCTCCAGGCTCCGAGCCATCAGCCCAGAGCCCGACGCGGGGCTCGAACTCACGGACCGCGAGATCGTGACCTGGCTGAAGTCGGACGCTTAACCGACTGCACCACCCAGGCGCCCCTCACACGTATTTTCTATTGAATCCCCTTTTCTACTTATGAAGAGAGCCAAGAAACATCTACGTCTTATATTCTTAGCGTCAGAATTGCCCACCTAATCGGCCAATTCTTCATCGTATCAATAATAAAAAGTAACATTTGCAAAATGTATTGAGATTCTAGGGAGGCCAATATTTCCAAGTAACTCCCTAATATTGATGGGTTTACCCATCAATTACATGGAACCTAGAGCTAGCCTGAGGGAATCATTCCAAATTGAATGCATTTTTCATGAGTTTTTTTTCTTAATTTCTGCTTCCTAAAATAACGCAAGGAGTGTCATTTTTTATCCTGTTTCTGAACAGACGTTTGCCAATAAAATTAAATTCACGTGAGTATAAATTCGTTGAAGATACAGAAAATGTCTAGCATAGTCCTTTGGTGAACAAATTAGGGAATAAGTAAATGAATGCACGACTTTTTTAAAGAAGCTCTTTTCGTTAGTCGGGGATGGGCCCAAGAATATGAAATGGCTGAAGATGGTAATAAATAAAACTGATTAAATCACTCAGTGTATCATAAGGTGGTGATAACAAGACCGTTGTAGAAAATCAATTGTTTGCGTGGTCAGAAATCAAGGTGATTGTACTTGTTATAGTCATGGACTACTGCAAAGTGATCTAACTTTCCACTGAGCAGTACATTCCAGGGCTTTCAAAGACCTCAACAATTCCTACCATGTCTCCCCAGCAAGGAGAGCCCCTTAAAGATCATCTGATACTATCCGTGTGTTTACATGGAAACAACAAAAGTCCAAGGAAGGACTATAACTTGACCAATGTCACACGTTTGCAGCAGAGCACGAAGGGTCTCCTTCTTCCAACCCAGCTAATGCTCCCTCTACTGCACCATGGCTCCATGCTATGAATGCACCGGAAGGAAGAACAGCTAGGCCAAGGGCAACTGATGAGCCCAGATGCTAGACCCAGAAGGGCTATCTATGTAGGAAAGGCCAAGCTGGCTATAAGTATTCAGAAGCAACTGAGCACTTCCTGAGGGATGTTATCGTAGGGTAGAAGAGCCAGGAGACTACGGTCCAGGTGAAATAAAATACAGGAAGAGCTTTGCTGGGAAAAGCTGGAGAGAGAACATGGCTGACGTTGGGTCAGTAGCCCCAACTGCTGTAAGGATCTGCCCAAATGCAACAACGCCAGAGGAATTTGAGTTCCTTCTGCAGTTGGCTGAGCCAAGGATAAAGTGGCTGATGAGCTCTTCATAGCAAACATTACTAAGGGAGACGCCATCATTTCAAGTGATGCCAGAGCAAAAATAAAACCGAGGACCGCAAAGAAATGACAGGGTGCTCGGATCCAAGCAGAACAAAGGGGCAGAAACTTGCCAGGAGTTGTTTTAAAAATTTTTTTTTTCAACGTTTTTTTATTTATTTTGGGACAGAGAGAGAGCATGAACGGGGGAGGGGCAGAGAGAGAGGGAGACACAGAATCGGAAACAGGCTCCAGGCTCCGAGCCATCAGCCCAGAGCCCGACGCGGGGCTCGAACTCACGGACCGCGAGACCGTGACCTGGCTGAAGTCGGACGCTTAACCGACTGCGCCACCCAGGCGCCCCGCCAGGAGTTGTTTTAAAAGAAAAAAATCTTCACCCTAATGTCAAGGATAGAAAAATCACAAAGAAGGGAAAAGAGATTGTGTTAAGATTTATCTTGACACCTTACCATGGCAGATAAAGGCAAGGTGGCAAAACGTGCTGTGGCAGAAGAGGATTAAGCAGTTTCCACAGCATGAAAACATGGGGCTGAGGCGGAATGTGAGGGGAAGGTTCTCGATCTCGGGCCGGAGCTGGGGAGATAGAATGTCTCCATATCCCATGAGGAGGAAGCAGCATTCCAACGGGTGGGGTCAGCAGACCCGCCGACCAAGAGCTGCTCAGTGTGGTCACCTCGCCTAGACTCCTGGATGGAAAAATTGCAATTCAGATTATGCCGATGGGCATGGCCACACAACACAATAAGCCAAGGGAACGACAGGAGCCTCCTTCAGAAGTTGAAATCAACTAAGTCACCAGGATGGGCCCTCCCACAGCCATGGGTTTGGTGAGGGTTGAAAAATGGTGGTCATTCTGGAGCCAAGGCTGACCAGTTTGGCTGAAGTGGTTCAGCAACGGTGCGGTTGCCAAGTGTGTGGACGCAGCTTAGATTCATTATCCAGATGTGTGGGTTACATCAGATCAAATATTTGGAGAATTAGAAAAATCAAAATAATTGACAATATTATTTTTTCTTTGAGTTTCTGCCAAATGCTTTGGCATCACTGTCTTCACAGTCAAGGGGGAAAAAGTATGAAGAATGTAAATATCTAGAAAAAAATCACAAAAGTGTCTCCCTTTCTTTCTTTCTTTCTTTCTTTCTTTCTTTCTTTCTCTCTTTCTTTTTTTTAAACTTGATGTTATACCATGAGCTAAAGTTACGGCTATCTGTTCACGGGTAAAATGAAGTGTTGTACTTAAGGCGTTACACAAGAAAACTCCTCTTAATCCAATCTTATCTATCTGATTTATTAGAAACAGGCATATTGAAGCCAATGAGTATACACATGATTCAGAAGGAAAGATCCTAGCTTTATTCTTTGTGTGGGAAGTGATGCAGAACTTAGGATTTGAAGTCAAGTGGACTTCAAAAGACAGTGCTCTTGTGCATCCAAAGACAAGTTGCTTAACTTCCCTGAACCACGGTGTGCCCATCTTTTAAAAATGAGGTGAAAATAGCAGAACTTTATAAGATTATTATGAACGGTAACTGAGATCACACATATAGAGCATATAATACGGTGCCTCGGACACAGCAGGTGCTCAATAAATGTTAGTTGTGACATAAACAAGGTTGGACTGGATTGAGGAAGGGGACTAAGACATCCAGATGGCGTTTGTTTGTTTGTTTGTTTTAACTCTAGAGTATTATGCAGGAGATGTTTCCATTTCATAGAGCACTGAGATACACAGCCTGTAAGAATCACACCAATTCTAAATTTCCAAGTGTCAATTAGTTCATCATTAGGTAGCTGAAGTTATCATTCACCCTTTTTTATCAGTTGCCCAATTATCATTAATTTGTTAAGAGAGGCACCCAGCAGGTGCTGAACCAACCATTACAGCCATGACAGTGAAGGAGAACAGACTGAGGAAGAGTGGTCACTGCATACGGGTCAGCAAATGCACAAATCAAGACCTACGACGTCATCATCTCATGCATACACATAAAATAATGCCTCTGTGGTTGGAAGTTTGCATGCATTACCTCACTTAAATCTCATAACGCTGCGATACATACATTATCCCCATTTCACAGAAAATGAGGTTTAGGTTTGAAGAGATTTTTAAAATTTACCTGAGGTTATACCTGGGTAGGAAGTGGCATAAACTCAGACTATCAGACCTATGTTTAGTCATTCCACTACCCACCTATCATGCTTCCTCCTCTGGTCTTTTAATAAATGCCACACTGCTTTTTTATTTTTTTTTTTTTTTAATTAATCTGTGCGGTATTACACATTGTCTTTGTAAAGTGGAAAATCAGCAGGTACTCTGAATGAAGCAACGGACTGGAAAAGTAGGTTCTGATCATAAGTTCGGCGCTAAATAGTGGGCAAGTTATTTAAAATCTCTGGCCCTGTGTGTTCTCTGCTTTATCATACAGTTCCAGTGCTTTACCTCTAAAATTAATTTCATCCTCACAAACTGACCTGGACTGAGAATTGTTTTCCTGGAGTAAAAGCATGCATTTTCCCGACCATCATAAAATGTCTAGAGGACAAGCTTTACGTATTGACCCAGAAGGAACAATAAAAGAAGCATTGTCTCATTTAAATCTCCAAGACTTGGCATGTTCTTTTCTCCTTGACACCTTTGCTTCTGAGTCCAGTACTCTGCACCTGCAAAGAAAATGTCTCTTCTCTTATACCTTTTTGTCTCTACCCAGTCTCACTGCGTAGCCCAGTACAGCTAAACGAGCAAATTCCGTAACAAAGTTCATCTGCTTTGTCTGTTCAAAACTGAGGACTCACTCTGACACCAAAGACGTTATTAAGTTGCTGACTACCCTACCCAGGAGTGCTGTCCTTGACATTCCTGTTAACCATAGCATAATACTTCTCGTGATGACCAAATCATTTGAAACTATTGAGGAGAAAATAAACTCATTTCCAAAATGGGTCATGGGAGGAGGAAGGGGGTTCTCCTACTCCACAATTATTGATGTTCTCTTCCCATGAAAATATTCTTTTATTTGTAGTCCTTTCAGGAAGTATTAACCTCCAAACGTTAGGAATGGAACACGGGTGGACAAAGTGACACCAGCCCAGTGGCATTATTTCCATTTTTGCCAATACCACTGGATGGTTTCTTGGCTTATAAAAGTCATGGCTTTCAAATACCCCCGGTGGAAAATTCTCCACATCTGATTTTTGAATGCACATTAATGGTGAGAAGTTGCACCTGCCTGGCCTTGTTGGTAGGTTAAAGTTGATGAAAAGGCTCACCTCTCACACTGTCGATGCAAGAACAAAACAAAAAACAAAAATCACATTCATTCTCAGCACAAGGCAAGTGTCTGACTCTGGGGACCACGGGGAAGGTCGAAAGATCCCGCAGTTTTTCCAAGTTTTGATAATATCAAATGACCTCCCCAACGGGTGCTCAAAGGAGAAAAAGGGAATAGACATGCCACAGATACTACCTAGACTCAATCTGAAAGCCTGTATTTCAAACATTGGCTTGAGAAGCTTCCTCACTTTTTTCTTTCTTAGCTGTATCGATCACTTGCTTTGTGCCAGGCGATACAAAGAGAGCGAATGCCATTGTTCACAGAGTGCTGAAGGAGACGGTGAGGTAAGCGGACAATTCTAATTTAGAGCTGAGTGTTTTCCTCACCACAGCCCAACACTCCCCCAGAGAGCTGGACGCATTCTAACTTTAGGAATCTGCTCACGCCGACGCCTTGAACAGTTAGACCTGCGACTGGAAACCGCAAGATGAAGGGTGGAACTTTATTCAGACATCTCTGTAACAGCCACTCAAGCCGTCGGAGGCCCACAGAAGAAGGCTGGAGCTGTGCTGGAGGGTCCACTGCCAAAGCTTCTGGCTGACTCCTTCTGTGCCACCAGCATTAACATCCCACCTCCTCAGCATCTGGGGGCAGAACTCAACTCTGCCATTTTCACACTCGGAGCCAGCCAGAAGCAGAACCTGCTTGTGTCACCGACAACATCGTCCTCTTTTAGACCTCTTCCCTTGGTCAGTCTGCTGTATCTTTCCGCCAGCTCCCCTCGGTGGGGGGTCACAGGGTGCTTGGAAAACGAGACGGGAAGTGAACTCTCGCGTCATGGAGCCCATCCACAAGAGATGAGTAGTTTGTGGGGAAATATGAGGGGTTCTGAGTGTTCTCAACCCATCCTCGCCGGTCTTCTTACGTCTCATCTTGCCAGCCCACACGTTTGGTTCCTCCCCACCCTTTGCCCTGATCAAGAAAAGCCTCAAGAAGCCGGCTGTGCTGCTCTCCTCCCGAGGACACTTCAGCCTTCCCCTCCCTAATCCACTGGCCCTTCAGTCAGGAAACCACCACGTGGCTTCCTTCTGTCCCACTGGAAGTCTCCCCTTCCCAGTTTCCTCCTAAGACGATCACCTCGGCTCCGTGAAAGGCTGCTCCAGACACCTGCGAAAGTCTGAACACTGACTGAGAGGACGCAACACGCAAGAATATTCTCTCTTCGACAGACAACCAAAGAGAAGATGTCTCCCAGTTTCCAAGTAGACAAAATGTTGTTCCGCCTCACGGTCAGATGCTCTCCTACTTTACCATGTATACAATTTCTATGACCGTTGCCAAAAGAGCTCAAGTTTTCCATCTATTTCAAATGCTGATTTAAAAAAAAAATTTCTGGGGGCGCCTGGGTGGCGCCGTCGGTTAAGCGGCCGACTTCGGCCAGGTCACCATCTCACGGTCCGCGAGTTCGAGCCCCGCGTCGGGCTCTGGGCTGATGGCTCGGAGCCTGGAGCCTGTTTCCGATTCTGTGTCTCCCTCTCTCTCTGCCCCTCCCCCGTTCATGCTCTGTCTCTCTCTGTCCCAAAAATAAATAAACGTTGAAAAAAAAATTTTTAAAAAAAATTTCTGGACATAAAGGAAAAACTCAACAACGATCCTACTTTTCAGAGGTAATCAATAATTGCTGCGATTCTGTTTTCTTCCCCTTGGTAGCTTGTCCTCGTACTGAGGACAAAGAGAAATCAAGCGCTCCATGTTCCAAAGAAAGCTGAATCAAAGAATTGACTAGAAATGTGGTCTACAGGCCTCCAAGGGAGTGTGTGACTTTTTTTCCTCCTCTTCCATGGCAAGCCAGTGGAAGAAGTTCCAATGGCATTGAGCGAAGAAGAAAGAAAAAACAGTCCTTTGAGCTAAAGCCGGGGCAGGAAGGATTGAAGATGAGCACAAAATTGGAAATGAAATTGAAATGCTTAAACAAATTAAATTCAGTGCACGAGACTGCATTAACTAATAACTGAAAGTCTACAGTATCTGTCCCAGATATTAAGAGGCAAAATAAAGGAAGTTTGAACATCTTCATATGAAGTGCTTTAATGCTTTTGAATATAGAAAAGGTTATTTTTGATTTAAAATTTGACTGATATTCAACTTATTTAAATTATACATTCAAAAACCTCATTAAGTCCAAGTTAAAAATCTTATTAGTCATTTACATGTCTGATAAGTTTTAACAATAACTTTTAAGGATCTGTAAATAATGTTTGGTCCCATTTATGAATGTAGTTAATTAGACACTTTAAATATATTAAACTAAATTTGTAGATGTAATGTATTCTAATTCTTTTCTAATATTCAGTTGCATGACTCCACAAAAAAGAACCTTTGTGAGTACTAACTCACTCTTTTATATCTTAAATAATTCTTATAATTTAAAATGTGGTGACCCTAAAATCCTTTTATCTACGGTCCAATACTTTGCATAACATTTCAATGTAAACCCACAAGTGTAAATTCATTACTCAATTATATTGTTTAAATTCACATTATAAGGCTATTAGTCTAAGAGAAGAATTCTATAAAACATTTTAAGTATATAAAATATACGTGCAGATTATACAATGGGTTATATTATTTATTATTACTATGAAGTATTATAAAAATACTAATATTATAGTTTTTAGTTTTTACATGTTTTTATACTTAACACTTTCCTAGGATTAAAAGATGGACTCGTCCCTCAAGAGAGACCATAACTTGGGGCACCTAAGTGGCACAGTTGTTAAGCCTCTGACTTCGGCTCAGGTCATGATCTGGCGGTCCGTGAGTTCGAGCCCCATCTAGGGCTCCGTGCTGACAGCTCAGAGCCTGGAGCCTGCTTCGGATTCTGTGTCTCCCTCTCTCTCTCTGCCCTTCTCTGCTCTCACTCTGTCTCTCTCTCCTCTCAAAAATAAATAAACATTAATGGGGCACTCGGGTGGCTCAGTCAGTTAAGCGGCCGACTTGGGCTCAGGTCATGATCTCATGGTTCAATGAGTTTGAGCCCCGCATTGGGCTCTGTGCTGACAGCTTGGAGCCCAGAGCCTGCTTTGGATTCTGTGTCTCCCTCTCTCTCTGCCTCTCCCCTGCTCATGCTCTGTCTCTCTCAAAAATAACTAAACATTAAAAAAAATTTTTTTGAAGTACACTAATATTGAATAATATTTGGAATATAGAACAAATGCAATAAAGCAAGAAAAAGAAATGAGGTATACATTTTCAACATTCATATGTGGTACTTTGCCTAAATAGAAAATTCAATAGATAAAGGAAGAAATAACATAAATTCTACACAAGTTTTTTTAAAAAATGGAAGCACTGGAAATACCCTCCAACACATTGCAAGAGGCCAGCATTACTCTGACACCAAAACAAAAGATATTACAGAAAAAGAAAACTACAGTACAATTGATCTCATGAACATGCTGCAAAAATCCTTAAGAAAACATCAGGAAACCAAAACAACAGTATCTAAAAATTATAACACATCATGATTAAAAGGGATTTATCTTACCAATGCAAGGCTGGTCCAACATTGAAATATAAATTAGTGAAAATCACTGTGTCAACAGATTCATGGAAAAAAAATGTGGTAATCTCAATATACATGGAAAAGGCATCTAACGAAATGCAATGTTTTTTCATGACAAAAATTTTCAAAAAGAAATTTCCTCAGCCTGAAAAGGGGCATCTACCGCAAAAACCTAGGGTTAACATCATCGTTAAAAGTGAGACACTAATGGAGAACAAACTGAGGGTTGCTGGAGGGGTTGTGGGAGGGGGGATGGGCTAAAGGGGTCAGGGGCATTAAGGAATCTACTCCTGAAATCATTGTTGCACTAGATGCTAACTAATTTAGATGTAAATTTAAAAAAATAAAAAAATTAAATTAAAAAAAAAAACAGTGAGAGACTAAATTTGGACTAAGTTTGGGAACAAGGCAAGGATGTCTTGTCTCATTACTCCTATTCAACATCATACTGAAAGTCCTACCCCATGCAACAAGGTAAGAAAAGTAAATAAAAGGTATCTCTTGGTAGAAAGAAATAAAACTGTCTCTGTTCATAGATGATACCAGAAAAAAAAAAAAAAAAAACCTGCTGGAATTGATATGTAAGTTTAGCAAGGTTATAAATTAACATACAAAAATCAACTTTATTTCAACATACTGGTAATGGATACTCGGAAGTTGAATATTTTAAAAATATTACTTACCACAATACCAAAAACATCAAAAAACAAATGCCATCTAATCCTTAGGGATAAGGGCTTCTCAAAATATGTATTTATTTTGTGCTGAAAACTGAAAAACACTGAAAGAAGCCAAAGAAGATCTAGATAAATAAAGATACTTATCATATTCGTGGATTGGAAGGCTTAATGCTGTTAAGATTTCAATTTTCCCCAGTCATCTATAGATCCGATCCACTCTTACACGTTTCCGGGACATCTTTTCTTTTCAGTGGTCAAGGAGCATGTATACTGCAGAAATTCTTAATGTTTTTTTTTTTTTTTGAGTTACATCCCCTTCAAAAGAAGGGTAAAAAAATTTAAACCAGAAAGGGTACATGGAGGCTACTCTTACTGCAAGAAAACATGAACAAGAAGAAACAGACCTGTATGGTTCATATTATTAAGGAATGTCAGGGCCCTTAGAGATTAACTTGCCCAGTACCTTCGTATTATAAATATGGGCACTGAGGCTGAGAGCTTACTAAAAGTTATACAGCCTCAACATCTGTGGCAAAGTCTAAAAAAAGATGACGTTTCCTGACTGCCTATCCAATGACTTTTCCAAAAACAAAAATTCGTTCTCCCTGCCTAGAATACCCTGAAGCCTAGAACCATGACTCACCCTGCAACACTTGCATTCAGTAGAAAAGCAATTAAAAACTCTACTAAATTGAGGTCAAAGAAATGTTCGATGAATTTGTCTTTGCTGAGTGATTTGTACTTGCCTATTCTCAGACTGGGTTAATGGAGTTCAGCAGAAGTATGTCTGGCCCAGGATGATCTGGAACCAGGAAATCATCTGGAATCAAGAAAGTGCCTTCCATTTCTAATGATAATGGATGAAAGAGGGGAAAAAAATAATTGAAAATCATTGCTACTAAAGCGTATGTCAGAGAAAATCAATTCGAGCTTTTCTCATTAGTTAAGACTCAAAGCTAAGATTTAAAAAAAACAACAAATGAAGCATCCTGTTTCTAATTCAGAGGATTATTGGGGAGGGACACGTCATCTATGACCCTCACACTTACTGAAGAGTGCCAATTCAGAGGACGAGCCCCACCACAAACCAGCATCCCTCTCAAGCTCTGTAAATATGAAGAGAGACCTCACTAAAAGTTGCTTGGTGCCATCGCAGGGCTTGGGAAGAGGAGCTCTTCTCTGCCTCATCTCAGAAGAACTGCTTTCCCTAACCCAAAAGAGAATGACTTTGTGAAGTTTGAGGGTGTCGGCAACCTGGGGAGACTGGTATTGCATTCCGTGGCTGAACATCTGCTTCACCAGAAGATGTCCACTGGGCTGCTGGATGCGGTAGAAACAAAACCTGGGGAGATATGGCATAGCAAGAGACTACCAGTGATGAACAGGGAGAGCATTGCCATCCTTAGTTCCTAGTTTGGAGGGATTCAGAAAATAATCCCGTACATGCCCACACTCTAAGTACAGGCCACAGGGAGCAGAAGAGGTTAAGAGCTATAATCTCCCTACCACTGACACAGCAGGTTGAGAATGGCACTTCAGAGAAGTAAAGCATCATAAACCACCTCCTGGGAGTCAGCAGAAAGATGAGGCCAAACTTTCTAACACATCACCAATGACTAGGAAAGCTTCCCTTGGGGGTGGGGGTGGAGGGGGTTTCCTCATCAGCAAGGCATGTGAGAGCAACCATCCATGTAGTTAGAGTTCATGGACAATGAGCTAGAGCAACCACCATGACTATCTCAGGGCAAGACTGCAACATTGCCCAGTCAGAAAGGACAATTGCTCTCTTTTTCTCTGTCTCCTGCCCAAACACCTGAGAAACCACTGCCAGGAAAGGGTAGAGAGAAAGGGTAAAGCTACCTGGAAGCCAGGCCATACAAGCCTCACCCTCACTCCAAGACGGTCAATCTCCAGCAGTGGGTGAAAGGAAATGACCGCTTTGAATATAATATGAAAGGGAATGTACTGAAAATGCAGGATCTCAAAAACTGATACCAAATTTTTTTAAATAACCGACAGCAGTAGAGATTATAGAACCAGGCCAAGATACCATGACGTGGGCCACTCTCCAGGATGAAAAATAAATTCAACATGACACAATGAAGAGTGATAGGAAAATTAAATCCTTTTAAACTCACATGTCCAACAAAATGCAAGTCATGAATAAATTGCTTATGTATATTAATGCAGCCCCAAAAGACTATACATTTTAACCTTCCCTATACTCTCCATCTACTTGGTTCTTAAATCAAAAATTGAGCAGGGAAAAAAAAGTAGGTCTCTCAACCTCGCTCATTGATCACAGCTCTGGCTGACCTCATATAAAAATTTTCATCCCGCTTCCAATCATGCGAGTTTTGTGCCTTTGACTCATCTTTCCATTTACAACCTTATTTAGCCCTTAGAACCAGCATTTGGCACAACTTCCCTGGATATGACCTTTTGATTCTCTCTTCAACTATGATTCATATTTTCCCTCCAGCTCCAGAGCCATCAATCATCTTGGGTCAACATCTCACCTGATTTGGCTTCACAGCCGGGCTCACAGGCTATAGGGCCACTCCAGGCTACCAAAGCCCCCATCAGTTTTGATTTAGACCAGGTCTAAGGAGTCATATCATGCCAGAACATAAAGAGGGCTCTTTCACCAGAGAGACAGACTCTTGTGTTTTGTTTTTTGGGTTTTTTCCCCTTCAGATCTTAAGTTATTGCTTAATGCTGTCTCCAGTGCCCAGATATTCCTGTATCTAAGCAGTCATTGGTCAAAGGGTATCAGACGGGGTCAGTCTCATTAGGATCAAGCTCTGTCCAACATTGATAGCTAATCCGAAACGCGCTCTGGTAGAAACCCTCAGTTCCACAGCTAATCAGAAAAGTCATTCAAATTGTGGATTTACAGATGGGAACTTAGGAAAAAGTACTATAAACATTAATTTTAACTAAAAGCAAATAGAAACATAACCTTATTTAAAAACCTTATAAGAACGGCAATTTTCCTTAGAGTATGGGTCTGCTAATCAGAGTTCTGCTTAGGTTTCTTTGCATAAATAACACACTATGCCTACATGGGGGCAAGAGATACATGAGAAATCTCTGTACCTTCCCCTCAATATTGCTGTGAGCCTGAGACTCCTCTAAAAAAGATAGTCTTAATTTTTTTAAGAGTGTATTATTTATGTAATAAATAGTTGGAATCATACAGTTATGCAGACTTTTCAAATTGGCTTCTTGTACTTATTCATTTGCATTTAAGTTTCCTCGAGTGTCTTCGTGGCCTGATACCTCATTTCTTTACAGCCCTGAAAAATATTCCATTGTCAGGATATAACACATTTTACTTATCCATTCACCTACTGAAAGGCATTTTAGTGACTTCCAAGTTTTGGTAGTTACAAAAAAGCTACTATAAACATCCAAGGGCAGGTTTTTGAACAGACATAAGCTTTTCCGCTCCTTTTGGTTAAATACCAAGAAACACAACTGCTAGATCATATGGTAAAAGCATGTTCAGTTTTGTAAGAAACTGCTGTACCATTCTGTATTCCTACCAGTGATCAGTGAGAGTTCCCGTTGCTCCACATCCTTACTAGCGTTTCATGCTGTCAGTCTTGTGGATCATGGCCATTCTGTGTGTAGTGCTATCTTATCTTTGTTTTAACATGAATTTCCCTCATGACCTATGATGTGGAGAAACTTCTCATATGGTTATTCACCATCTGTATATCTTCCTCACTGAGGTGTCTGTTAAGGTTTGGCCCATTTTTAAATCAACTTGTGTTTTTCTTTTTTATTGCTGACTTTCGTGTACTTCCCGCAATATGTCCTTTCAGAAAAATTTCTCCTAGTCTGTGGCTTGTCTTCTCATTCTCTTGACATTGTCTCTCACAGAGCAGAAGTTTTTCATTTTGATCAAGTTCTGCTTGTCAATTATTTCCTTCATCAACTGCACCTTTGGTGTTGTACTTAAAAAGTCATTGCCACAGCCAAAGTTATCTAGGTTCTCACATACTTGATCTTCTAGAGGTTTTTAGAGTTTTACAATTTGCATTTAGGTCTGTGACCCATCTTGAGTTAATTTTTGTGAAGGGTGTAAGGTCTGTGTCTAGAATTGTTTTCTCCATGTGAATATGCAGCTGTTCCCACCCCATTTGTTGAAAAGACAGTCTTTGCTTCATTGTAATCTTTGCTCTTTTGTCAAAGTTCAGTTGACCATATTTATGTGAGTCTATTCTTGGGCTCTTTATTCTTTATTCATTGATCTATTTATTTATTTACTTGTCATACCCTACTATCCTGAATACTGTAGCTTTATAGCACGTCTTCAGGTCAGGTAATGTCAGTCCTCCAATTTTGTTCTTCTCCTTAAATATTGGGTTAGCTATTTGGAGCTTCTTGTCTCTCCACATAAACATCAGAATCAGTTTGAGGATATCCACAAAATAACTGCTGGGACTTTTATCAGGACTGTAATCTCCAGATCAAGGCGGGAAGAACTGGCATCGTCCCAATACTGAATCTTCCTATCCATAAACAGGAAATATCTCTGCATTTGTTCAGTTCTTTGATTTCATTTACCCGAGCTTTGGAGTTTTGCTCATGTAGATCTTATACATACTTTATTATATTTATAGCTAAGTCTTTCATTTTGGATGGGGGTGCTGATGTGGATGGTGCTTCTAATTTCAAAATCCATTTGTTCATTGCTGGCATATAGGAAAGTGACGGACTTCTGTATATTAACCTTGTATCCTACAACTTGGCTATAATCACTTGTTGGTTGCAGGAGTTTTTGTTAATTCTTTCAGATTTTCTATGTAGGTAATGATGTCATCTGCAAACAAAGGCAGCTTTATTTCCCATTTCCCAATCTGTATACCTTTTATTTCTTTTTCTTCTCTATTGCACGGGCTAGAACTTCCAGTATGATGTTGCAAAGGAGTGGTGAGAGGGGACACCCTTGCCTTGTACCTGATCTTAGTGGGAAAGCTTCAAGTTTCTCGTCATTAAGTGTGATATTAGGAGCATCTGGGTGGCTCAGTCAGTCTAGCATTGACTCTTGACTTCGGCTCAGGTCATGATCCCAGGGTCGTGGGATCGAGCCCCGCATTGGGCTCTGCCTGACTGTGGAGTCTGCTTGAGATTCTCTCTCTCCCTCTGCCTTTCTCCCCTGCTGGCATGTGCGTTCTCTCTCTCTCTCTTTAAAAAAAAAAAAGTGTGGTATTAGCTCTAGATATCTTGTGGATAGCCTTTTTTGAAAAGTTCATTTATTTTTATTTTGAGAAAGACAGGCAGAGAGGAAGGGCGAGGGAGAATCTCCAGCAGGCTCCATGCTGTCAGTGCAGAGTTCTATGCAGATCTTGATCTCACAAACTGCTAAGATCCTGACCTGAGCCAAAATCAAGAGTCAGATGCTTAACCGACTGAGCCACCCAGATGCCCCATTTTTGTAGATAGTCTTAATAAGTTGAGTTGTTTGTAAAGAAAGCTAAGGGCAGAACTGTAAATTTTTAGATGTTTTTGTCAAAATTGCTGTAGCTGTTTCGCCCATATCGAATCAATAGCAATCTTTTGTTTTCAACATTTACTTATTTTTGAGACAGAAAGAGACAGAGCACCAGCAGGCGAGAGGCAGAGAGACAGGGAGACAGAAGCGGAAGCAGGCTCCAGGCCATGAGCTGTCAGCACAGAGCCCCACACAGGGCTTGAACTCACGAACCGTGAGATCATGACCTGAGCCGAAGTCGGACACTCAAACAACTGAGCCACCCAGGCACCTCTAATCAATAGCAATCTTTTAAAATAATCCATCTTCACTGAGTTTTCTGAAAACATTTCAACTTCATTTCAACTGTGTTTTCAAATAAACAACACTTTTTCACATTTATGGTCCGATGCCTTAAATAATATCAAATTAACTTTTATGATTATAATTCCAAGTATAACTGGAATAAACAGATTTAGGATAAACTCAACTAACTCAATGAACACATAATTTTTCTGAGTACAATTTCCCAGTTTTAGTAGAAAGCAGACTACTAGTTATGAGTATTCATGGTGCTTTGGGCATCAGTCAGAGGGAAGGAGGAACATTGATTAACCCAACAAGTCAATTAAGTACAGGCACGTTAAAAGAGCTCTCATTACACAGAATAACAATGATGATCATTTACAAATTTCTTTATACTGTGTAACATGCTATCCCATGCATTTCAGGGCATACATATGTACTACTCATGGGAAACCCTTCTTCCAAATGTTTACTAAATGTAATAAACTATACTCAACCAAATCATGAATAGTTGTTTTATAGTCATTTCTCAATTTTTTTCTTCTTTCTAATTTTATTAGGATTGGCGTGTCTTTAAAACTTTGATCTTTCTACAAACAATTTCCTGGTAATCTTCCTCATTTCAAAAACTGAGACCATTTAAGGTTTCTAGTAAATATAAGGAAATGAGAAGAATTGAAATGGCAAAAAAAAAAAAAAAAAAAAGGTGGTATTGTATTAAGAATTAAGATACGTATAAGGAATTACGTATTTAACTTCTTAAAATCAGGGAAGCCTTCATGAGAGTGATCTCTTTATACTGAACTTTGACTAAAATAATGATTATGATTTCAACAGCTAGGGAGACGGTGGGAAGGAAAGGCAGTTCTTGGAGAGTGAATGGTATAAACAGCATATAGGAAGGTATAGCATGTTGTTTTAAAATGTAGGGTATTGCGAGGGCAAGGAGGAGAGAAAACGCAGAGAGATGGTTTAGAATCATGCTGCAGAGGGGCAACTCCAATAGTCTAGGAAGGAAATAGTGAGAACCCAAAAGGCCCATTCCTGAGAGACAGATGAGTAACTCTCTCCAGAAGCCATTGACGTGGATTTTATTGGGTTTAGATTTTCTGAAGCAAACTGAGAAAGATTTATCTTTTCTGAGTCTGGTGGTTTTAAGTTTTTGAAACCAAAGCCTCAAAGACAGGAAAACAGAATCATCAGGCAGATGGGGCCACCCATGCAAAGGCGTGAAGTCTCCAGACAGGTCATTTATTCTGGTCATGTTTTGGGCACAAGACAATTGCTTGGGATGAAAACTAGGGATTCCACAGCAAATGAAATACAATATAGATATTATTGTTAAGGAAAGTTTGTTGTTCCAGTGATCAAGCTTTCCAATAATTAGAGTGGTGATCAAGTGGTGTTATTCGGGGTTGCTTTGGCATAATTTCTCAGTAGACTACGTAGATGAAATATGCTTCTCTTCACAGGATATTTTAGAATTTGGTTTACTATAAAATATGAGCTCTAAAGTTAATAAACAGGGTGGCATTTGGTGCCAAGGATTAAATATTTACTGGTAAAATATACAGTGATGAAAAGGATTTTCAAACAGGCGATAAATCATATGGTCTGAGCTCTATATTAAATATTATTTTTACCGGGGAAAACATAAAACGTAGACCAAGGGAAAAAGTTAACCCATTGTTGTAGTTCCCTGGGGCTGAACTTGTGAGGATCCCCAGATATTCCTTTAAAAAACCATGTAGATGGCAGAGATTCGATTTAATCTTTGAAAGGATTCATTTATTTGGTGATGTAACGAATGCTAACCCCCCATCCTTCACTCAGCCATGGTTGATTCTTTCACACTCTCCCATCGAGCCGTCCCGATTCCATCCATCTCGTCTACCTGTGGGAGTCCTCTTGCCCAATGGTGAAGAGCAAAGGCCCTATGGCTAGTCCGTCTAGGTTCAAATTCTGACCGCCAATTCCTAGCTATGTTACTGAAACACTGTGTTTTTCAATTTACTCACTCATCCACAAAATGAGTAGATTAATATACCACAGCCTAGGCTTCTATACAGATTAAGTGAGTATATACAGATGATACAGATATAGATAGATAGATATGACTTAGAACACAGCCCAGAAAATAGTGAGTTGCCCTTCATCCTCCTCTTTAATTATCCAAATATTCACCGTCTTTCAAAATCCAACTTAATACGTGAATGAACTATCTTTGATCAATGCAAACCTTCCCTAGATGTGCATAGCCTCTTAGGCATGTACCTCTTTGTTTTAATAGCTAATTGTTTATTATGCAGTGTTTCAAATTGATTCATGATTTTCCTAATACAGCAGTCTCCTAGAGAGAAAGATACGGACTAACTTTTTTAAAAAGTCTCTTTCAATTGAATGTGTCTCTAGAAGAGGATACTATCAACGGTCTGTGCCCGCAAATTCTGCATCTGGGGAGAGCCTAGTATGTGCATTCTGCTGAAAACTGGACATAGTTCCCTGTCCTCCAACTTGGGTGATGAGGGAGGTGGGTGCAACTGTTAAAGCGTGCTCCCTGTGTGTTGGCCAGCACTTGGTCTGAATAGATCTGCTCTTGATAAACTGTTGTTTAAGATGGATGGATAGATGGATGGATCAACATGAGACCTGAGGGGGGAACAAAAAAGTCCTGCAGAACAAAAGAGAACAGTTCGCCTCTGGAAATGATTTACCGCACAAAGCAGAAGTAACTTTCAGAAGATTTCTGCTTCACATTATCTGTAAGGCGTAGGGAAAGACTAGAAAGAATGCATTGAGAGGAAAATCCAAAAGGCAAGATGCTGGTTAGGAATACTGAGTCAAGAGAATCTTTGTGGTAGGGAAGCAGAGGGGTGGCGAGAGAGACTGAGAGAGGGAAACTGATACTGTGATACTGCTCTGCATTTTAATTCTATTTCCTTTAAACTCGGTGTTCATGGAGAGCAGCTCAGTGATTTTCTGCAGTCTGAGACTTATGTTCCTAATTAGACTCATTTATGTAGTAACATTAAGAACACGCAACTGGTGGAAGCAATAGAAAGAAATGGGGAACAGTCGAAGGTCAATGCTTTGCCTGGCAAATAGAGATAATAAGAATGTGAAGACAAAAAATCCTACTCAACAAAATCTCAGGATCGTAGGTCATGGGCAAGAACATTTTAGACATGCCCCTGCTTCAGGATAGGGTGGCCTTGTGTGAAGTCACATCCAAAAGACAACTTTCTTGGGGCGCCTGGGTGGCTCAGTCAGTTAAGTGACTCTTGATCTCAGCTCAGGTCTTGATCTCAGAGTCATGAGTTCAAGCCCTGCATTGGACTCTATGCTGGGAGTGACGCTTACTTAAAAAAAAATCTATATCATCTATATCTGTATCTATATCTATATCTATATCTGTATCTGTATTTATCTATATTATCTGTCTATCGATAACTTTCTTTATATGTCTCCAGAGAGGGAGATTCTGGCCTTACAAACAGATTCTGCAAAAAGAACAATTCTACCAACCTAACATTCTACAGAGAGCTTTTCCCAATAAGCGAAAGCAAAATACAGACAGGTGGCAAGATCTTTTATTAAAAAAAACCTGGGAGATAAGTCATAAGACCTGAACTTTAGTTCCATCCTTTTCTGCTCATTTGTTCACTGATTCTGTCCAAATCACCAAGCTTCTGAGGCTTGGTTTCCAGAGCCTGAAAAGAATAAGCCTAAGCCTTATCTTCAAAAACACAAGTGGAAACTACTAGCCATTCACCAGAATTTTATAAAGCGTAAGGCACTTTTGGTGTATGTATTACTTCTAAAGATGATAGGTTGGAGGGGCACGTGGGCAACTCAGTCCGTTGAACATCAGACTTCGGCTCAGGTCATGGACTCATGGTTCGTGAGTTCGAGCCCTGCATCGGGCTCTGTGCCGACAGCTCAGAGCCTGGAGCCTGCTTCAGATTCTGTGTTTCCGTCTCTCTCTGTTCCTTCCCTCCTCACGCCCTTTCTCTCTCTCAAAAAGAAATTTAAAAAAAATGTTTTTTGAATTTTTTTTAAAGATGATAGATTGGAATGTTAAATAGTTAAAGACAGGTTTCAAAATGACCAGGGGAAGTTCAAGTGAGGCTAGAAATTCTGCAGATATGCTAGTTTGCTTCCCTATCCAGCACAGACCCATTGACCCAATCCAATGCCCCTTGCAAATTAAACTTCTATAAATGTCCAACCTTCCAACTTGTTTCAGAGTTGCCTGGATTCTTTGTTGCATCCTGCATGTGTATCTACCTATTTTTTGTTTGGCCGTATCAATACATATCCTAAACAGTTCTCCCCCAAAGGGTATAACCCATGGTCCCATAATGACAACTGAAGTCCACAGAACCCACAGCTGAAGCCAATGACTACAATGGTGGTAAAGACAGTGATACCATGTTGGGGCACCCGAGTGGCTCAGTCGGTTAAGTGTCCAACTTCGGCTCAGGTCATGATCTCACGTTCATGAGTTAGAGTCGCGAGCCCCACGTCAGGCTCTGTGCTGACAGCTCAGAGCCCGGATCCAGCTTCAGATTCTGTGTCTCCCTCTCTCTCTCTCTCTACCCCTCTCCTGCTCATGCTCTGTCTCTCTCCGTCTCTCAGAAATAGACGTTAAAAAACATGTAAAACAATAAGATAGTGACACCATACTGAAGACGGTAACAGAAAGTGATGGAATCCTACCTTGTATTTCCAAAGGGAGGTCACAAAGCTCCCTTTGTGACCTGAGTTTCCAAATCCTCCATGAGGTTCCACTTAAACACACAACAGATGCACACAAAGCCTCAGCAATTGCCAAATTATATTATTTTAACTAGCAAACCAAATCTGAAAGCCTTGGGCAAAAGTTTTCACAAAGCACATTGGGGCAATGCCAGCTTCGATGATGGCAGAAGTTTTGATTACGAGCTTGCCCACATCTTAAATAAATAAATAGTGACCTCCTTACCACCCAGAATGATTTTTCCTTGAATGGAATTATTACTCAATGGAAAGACAAACACTGAAATTCAAAGCAGAAGTTTTCTGTGCATTGATATTAAACCATAAGAAATGAACCAAGAGACGGAAGAGGTAAAGGGAGCTGCTCCCAGTTGCTGGCCGCTTCTCCTTGGTTCCCACACCCACAATGACTTCACCTTATTTTACGTCTTCTCTCTCAGCCGGGGGTGGACCCCCTACCGTTGCTTTGCCTCCTGGTACATTCCTCATCAACCTTTAAATATCTGCTTCTCTGTGAAGGCTCTTCTAGTCCCTCCATCAGTGCCCCGTCAGTCATATAGTCTGTGGCTCTGATTCCATCACAGCTCGTCTCAGGTGCAAGGGCCACCGAGTCAGAATCCCAGGCTTCAAATCCGGTTTCCCCTTCCTGGGCAGGTTATTCATCTGAAAATTGGGATAATGACACGACCTCCTTGGGGCTAGAGTGAAGATAAAAAGGCAAGCTGTGTCCAGGATTTGTGCGGTGTTTGTGACAAAACAACCGGGCAATAAATTTTTTGCTTTCACCAAATTAAAAAAAAAAAAAAAATTCCCTATTCAGGTATATTTTGTCTATATTTTGTTATATTTTCTTTTCTATTCAGGTATCCCTAGCAAGGCTGGTATCTAGTACAATGTGGGCACTTAAATTTTTTTTTTCCATTTAACAAATGATTGCATATGTAGAGTGATGGAAACTTTAAAAAGAACTTTATGGGACGCCTGGGAGGCTCAGTCAGTTAAGCGTGCGACTCTTGATCTCGGCTCAGGTCACGATATCAAGGTTTGTGAGATCGAGCCCCACATCGGGCTCCATCCTGACAGCGCGGAGCCTGCTTGGGATTTTCTCTCTCCCTCTCTCTCTGCCCCTGCCTTGTTCGTGCACATGTGCTCTCTGTCTCAAAACAAATAAAATAAGTAAATAAACTTAAAAAAAAAAAAAAGAAAGAAAGAACTTCAGCACATGTGGTCTCCTTGGCACCTTCCGGTAGCCCTCAGAGAGACGCAAGGCAGGCCCAGGCTTCCTCCTGGGGAGAAAGACTCTTCTTCGTCTTCATGTGCAGCTGCCCATCGTGGGACACCTTCTGAGCTCAAGGATCATATCACACGACCAGACTGGATCAAATAAATTACTCTGGTAATGTTGCAGTTTGAAGAAACCACCAAGGGGCAGGAAAAACACGGGGGGCTTTTTCAGTCAGGGGTAACACTGCCGGGAAAGTTGACTGACTTCTGGTACCAAAATTCCAGAAGCTTCCCTCCCCCAGTTCTTCCTTATCTTGTGTTTCGATTCTTTCCAAACAATGTTCTTAAGTCCTGTGAGATTGTAGGTAGAACACCGAGTTCTCGTGCTGTCTCTGCCATTAGCAACTGTGGATAAATCTCTTCTCCCTTTTTAAAATATTTTTAATGTTTATTTATTTATTTTGAGAAAGAGAGAGAGAGCATGAGCACGAGCTGGAGAGAAGCAGAAAGAGAAGGAGAGAGAGGATCTCCAGCAAGCTCTGCACTCTCAGTGTGCACAGCCGGACGCGGGGCTCAGACTCGTAAACCGTGAGATCGTGACCTGAGCTGAAGTCAGATGCCTAACCGACTGAGCCACCCAGACGCCCCTCTTCATGTCTCCTAAGGCGAGTTTCAGTATCTACTGAATGGGAACGATACCACTCGCCCCGCTTACCTCAGTCATTGCTAAAGGTGCACACGGGGTGATTTCTGCAGTGAGGTTTCGTGAACTACGAAGCAAATATAAACCATTAGTACTCCCCACTTCCCAGGCAGTAGCAATAGCTTATTTCCCTTGGTGGAAATGATAAAACCTGTGTTGGACCCAGCAACACTAGGGGTCAGCCACGTGGAAGCGCGCTGGGTCCAAACCTAGTAAGTCCCGACTTCCTCTCACTCTCGCCAAGTTCTCGGCCAATGTCCTGAACCTTTTTGCTTTTAACCCGCCTCACAGTCTACTTCCTGAGCCACTGCCGATCTCCTTGGTGCCTAAGCCCTGGACACACGTCTCGTCCGTAGTGTAGAATCCTGCACCCCACAGATGACATTTGACACTGTTCCTTCAGCACCGTTACCTAGAGCAACGAGAGTGAGAAGAACTTTGGCTTTTCTGGGTGCTTCTACGTGGCAAGGGTGGGCCTATGAGGCTTGGCCACAGAGTCGCACGAGGAGCGCCTTCTTTGGTCATTTTTTTGACCCATGCCTTTTTATGCTCCTTGCTCAGAACACGCTTTTACACGCATTCCCATTACCCGATGGTAAGTCTCAATGACAAAGTCCGAAGTTGATTCTTGCTGGGAAGGGTTATTAGCTTTCTCTAGCTCTATTATTTTTATACGCACGATGAGAGAGTTCTCACGAGGTCAAATCACTGGGCAATGTTTCCAGAACTCAAGCCACTCTTCCTCTTGAAAAACTAAATGGAGAGAAGAATAGACTCCCTTCTCATGTGTAGGGCAAATATTTCCCCCCGGCAGGTGGGAGAGGGTTCCCTTCACGCCAACCCCGCACACATTCTTTCAGAACCTTCTTTGTTTCAAGAGTTTGGCCCATATCTGCCGGGTTGCACAAAAAGCGTCTAGACCGTGTGAGACAATCCACAAATCAGAAGGAGCCAAGGGGTGGGGTAGTCTGGGGAGGATAAAGTCACAATCCCCTACAGGGGATTGTGTTAAGAAGGTGGAAGAGGGGCTCGGGGAAACCTGTTCTGGTTCTCAGGTCGTGTGGGTCCCAGATCGGTTCAGATCTATCAGGTCGAGGAGAAAGGCTGTGGAAGCCCCGGACCAGCGCACGCAGAAGCAACTCCTCCACGCTGACAAGCCTTCCCACATGCGGCCTCAGGGCCTGCGATCCAGAGTTCCCTTCTCCAAGGATCCTGTTACAGTACCAGACCTCCAGCTGTCTGCAGCCGTGGGCCTTCCAGCTCCCCACCGCTGGCTTTTGAAATAGAAATGGCCTCTCTCTAAGACAGTTTACCAGAAGAGATGGTTTCAGATGCGCAGTGTGTGAACATACGATTCTAGAAGCAGCCAGTAAGCTAAGGCCTCAGAGTATTTTCAGAGTATCAGTCGGATACGTTTCAAACCCCAAGTTCAAGGGCCTGTGGGAGAAGAAAGGGTTTCGGGGACTTTTCATGAAAACAGCCCCCGGGGGTGGGGTGAGTTTCAAGCTATTAGGAGGTAGATGGGGTTGGGTTCAAGATAACAACCCAGTCGGGGGCACTTGGGTGGCTCAGTCGGTTGGGCACCCGACGGCGGCTCAGGTCACGATCTCGCGGTCCGTGAGTTCGAGCCCTGCATCGGGCTCTGTGCCGACAGCTCGGAGCCCGGAGCCTGTTTCAGATTCTGTGTCTCCCTCTCCCTCTGCCCCTCCCCCGCTCATGCCCTGTCTCTCAAACTGAACAAACATTGAAAAAAAAAAATTAACAAAGACAATAAGCCAATGAGAAGTAAGTCGTGGTGCACGCCGTGCTCCGTTTCCCCTTAAATCAGACGCTGTTGCTTTTTTCTGTTCTTATTGACACACGTTTCAACTCCCGGCTTCTTGTTGCTTTGACTATGAGGTTCATAGGCTCAGGGTAGTCTCACTGCATAAATCAGGGACTGTTGTGGTTTAAAATGTTTTCAGTGCTATAAACTTCCAATGTGCCAGTTGTTGAAGGTTAAGTTCGTGTCTACGCCGGGCTGTTTGTTCAGAGCTCCATAACTTGAACAGACAGTGGTAAGAAATTTTATGATATGCATTTATGTTAGTTCTTTCTACTCCTTTCCACCACTTACTCATCCTCCTGGGACCTCAAACTGTGGTATCCCTCTCTTTCCCCCTCGCTCCCTCCTTTCCTTCCTTCCTCCCTTCCTCCCTCTCTCCCTCCCTCCATTTCTTTCTTCTCTTCCCTCCCTTCCTGCCTCTCATTCTCCTTTTCTGTATTTCCTGAGCCCTGGCTTCTGTCTCATGACACAGCCTCTCTTTTGCCAGATTACATAAATATCAGGCAGTCTGTTCTCTGTCCCTTTGTGAAACACCTTCTCCAAGCTGTGTTTTCCCTTGCATTTAACTCTTCCAAAGTAGCAGCCTTCAGAGGGACTGAGGCGCCTAGGCACTAACTAGGGAAGAGAGAGACCAAAGTTCTTGTTTGGCAAAGTCACAGCACCCCTCTCCCCACCCCACCCCACCCGGCCACAATCAATCTCACCAAAGCCCTTTTCAAGTCTGGAATTATTTTCATGCAGCTGAAGAAGGTCGGGTTGTTGAGTTGTTCCTTCCTGCTTCCTTGACCCTCTCCCCTCACCGCCCCCCCCCCCACCTGCCGTCCTCACAGAACACAGAAACCCGGAGCATAATTAAAAGAAGAAAACAAATAATAGAAGAAAGGCGTTGGACACCTAAGGGTAACAATGAAACATTCTGAAATGTTGGGAGTCAGGTACAGAACCCAGGAACAAGGTGGTTAACATCCCCCTGCCTTGCAAACCCTTTGTCTTTCGGAGCCCCCAGGAGCAAGCTGCTGAGGCTTTGAATTCCTATCCCTGGTGGAGCCCCAGCCAGCGGACTCCACCTACATTCTTACTAGGCCCCGGTGGGGAGAGGGAGTCACCAGGGAAAGGGGAAGCAGGGCAGACCCCAGGGACTGTCGGCGACACCACAGGGCTTTAGCCTGTTTTTTGATGTTTGCCCAAAGTCACCCAGTTGAAATGCCTGAATTTAATACCACTTCCCTCACCACACACTCGGCCAAATGTCCTTGGCTTTTCAATAGACGTAACCTCTTGGCACCATGAGTCTTGATGTTTTGCATTCTCTTCTTTTAGATTTTTTAACTCTCAACTTTCTGACTTAAGCTTCCTAAGTCATTTAAATGCCTTACATCCTGGAAGGAGATCCTTCCTTCCCTCCCTTCCTCTGGCCCTCTTCCCTCCCTTCCTCCCTCCCTTCCTCCCTTCCTTCCTTCCTTCCTTCCTTCCTTCCTTCCTCCTTCCCTCTCTCCCATCACTTCTGCTTGCTTTCTTTATTTCACTTTTTCAGAAGGGGGGAGAGAAAGCAATGGCGGAGCCCTTGGAAACTCTGCCCAGGGACAGAGCATCCCAGGGATGTTTCCAACATGGCGTGGTGGGATGCAGGGAGACCGCACGGGTGATAGAGGAGCCACTCTGTCCAGAGAATAGAATTCTCTTTACGACAGCTTCCCAATTCCTTCTTGCTATATTTGTTGAAGTAGCTTCAGAAAGCTACAATCTAATCCTTGTCCCCAGGCTTGTCCCAGGCTTTGGCACTGAACACAGTCTTCAAGTGTTGCCCTTGAGTAGCAAAATGGGCTTATTGTCAGGTTGTTCTCTTGCACCCTTATAAATGCCCTTCTGGAGACTTTCTTCTTCTCTTGGCCAGCGTCTACAATGGCCAAGTCGCTTGGTTTACTGCCAGTGAGGGCTGGTGTTAGTTTTTAAAAACATAGATGCTTTTCATACCTTTGTCTCCACTATTTTTTTTAACCATCCTGGATTATTTTCCCCTAGAAAGTCCAGGAGACTTGCCAAAGTTCACAATCTCCGTGAAGAGCAAAACAGCAGGAAACACTTGCCCATGTACCACACTTGTGTGCACACACAAGCTATGTCTCACTGAATATGGTAGATCAATCATCGTAAATGAAGTAGCAAGTGTGATTTTACACGTACGAGTATTTTTCACAAAACTGACCAGTTGTAAAATCGTAAAACTGATTGGATAGTTTGGGGGGGGGGTTCTTTTGTTTTGGGTTTTTGTCATTATAAAGCCCTAGTTGAGTCTTAAACTTTTTGTTTTTCTTTTTAATGTTTATTTATTTTTTTGAGAGAGAGAGAGAGAGACAGACAGAGACAGAGGGTGAGCGAGGGAGGAGCAGAGAGAGCGGGAGACACAGAATCCAAAGCAGGCTCCAGGCTCCCAGCTGTCAGCACAGAGCCCAATGTGGGGCTCGGACTCACGATCCATGAGATCATGACCTGAGCTGAAGTCGGACACTTAACCAACTGAGCCACCCAGGTGCCCCAAGTCTTAAACTTTTAGATGATCTTTCTGGATCTCTATGTTTCTTCAGCAAGCAGCTCTTTCATGGACTTTGTCTGCCACCAGCTTGGTACAGCCCATTCATTATGCATACTATTGATAGGGATTCTTACTGTGCACTTTCTATGTATCATGTCATGTGCTAAGGGCTTTATACACAATTTCTTGCTTAATCTTCCAAGCAATCCTATGAAGTGGGTATTATATTAATTAATTTTACAAGTATGGAAACTGACGCCCAGATAGGTTATGTCACTTGCCTGAAATATCTATGCCTATTCACCTTGTCCTCCAGCCCCTGGTTAGAAGTAGAACATCCTCTTCCTTACCTTTCTGTCCATCACGTGGCATTTAACATCAGCTCGGCACACAGCGGATGCTGGATGAATACCAGTGAATATCCACTTACCAAGAGGAAAAATTTAAAGCAAAGACCAAGAGACAATCAAAGCAGGTTGTACTATGACTCCTTTCCAATCTCCTATCTTCAGAGCCCTGCAAGCCACTCCTAGGCTAGAGCAGAATAATAGTGATTCCGCAACAAGTTAGCAGTGAACTTTGTGGTCTCTCGCTTCAGATTTCAGTGCCCCAAGTGGGGACTACGAACCCACGGCTATGGGAGAATAAATACAGAAACCCACCATCCTCGGTCAGCTAAAAACGTTGCCTTTGTCATGGCTCGCATTATGAATCTCTTGACTCTTGACCTTTTCCCAGGAAAAGGTACCGGGATAGGTGTGGTTTATCCGCAGGAGCCATCAAGTCAAGCACATGTTGGGTGCTTACGTTGTTTCCGGGCCTGGTATACCGATTCCGTATTAGGTAACTTCTTATGCCTAGAAACCTGGATCTCACCAGCATTAAGTCTGTCTGTGTCCTTGAAGTTTTGCCAATTGTCAGTGCTTCCGAGTTGAGTGGAGATCTGCGGAGATCTTGCTTTTGTGGTCCTATGTCGTACTGGTTTATTAGCAGTTGTTAGTAGGGTGCTTGGATGGCTCAGTCGGTTAAGCGTCTGACTTCTGCTCAGGTCGTGATAGTGAGATTGTGTTGACAGTGAGGAACCTACTTAGGATTCTCTCTCCCTCCCTCTTTCTCTGACTATTCCCCACTCACGCTCTCTATCTCTATCTCAGGGAAAAAAAAAAAAAGAATTAAAAAAAGAAAAGAAAAGAAATTGCTAGTGTATTCCTCAGATATGTCTCAGATTTCTGGCATTGTCTAGCTCAGTCTCAAAAGAAGCCCACACCTAGTTTTCTAGATCAAGTGCGGGCACTTGCTACAACCCGTGATCGTTAATTAACCCTAAGATGGTACTAACCCTAAGACGCAGAGATTGCTCACCACAAGCTGAATAACTCTGGTTCCCTGAATGGTTAAAGTCTATTGACTGCCAGGGTTCTATGCTGAGAACCAGAAAGGGCAGAAGAAACAGGAAAGGGCTCTCCGACGCACTCAGTTACTCCAAGAACGACTTCTCTAAGCAAACGGTCAATGCAGACAGTGCCTTTCACACAGAGAGAAGAAACAAGGTGGTTCTAACAAGAAGCTTCAAGACTACAACAGCGGCATGAGCAGAGAAACAGGATGTACCGCCATGAAAAAAAAAAAAAGACGCAGGACACAAAGGAAACACGACTTTAAATAAATTGCCAACCACATGCACACATGCATAGGTTGTCTCGCCTCTGTCTGCCCAGAGAGGAAATCAGACCATGAGCTAAGGAATGAAGCCCAGAGAGGTAGATGGACCAAGCAACTGATTCCATCACCTGGGCCTGCTTTCTTTCTTAGACTCTTCAGTTTGAACACCCTGTAACAATGTCCAACGAGAAAGCAAATCAACAAAATGTTGCCCTCAAAGAGTTAAGATTGATGCCACTGCTCTCTTCGGTGCATTCTTCTAACAAGGTCACAACTGCACAACGCTGCATTCTCTGACCTCGCCTACCCTTACTCCAGCGCTTTCTTCCCAGAGTCACATGAACTCTCTTTGCCATCCTTCCTTTCAACTGCTATTTCTTCCGGGCCTCCATGTTCCAAGAAGCTGCCATTTGGGATGCAAAGCGATCCGGACCCACCTCACGGGTTGGTTTCCTTTCAAGCCCAGTTAGGAGCCTTGGGACGGCCCCCATCCAATCAATCCATGGCACAGAGGGAGATATCTTCCACCGGAGCACAAAGAAGACTCTGTAGGACCCAAATGGGTCGGAAGCTCAGGTTTTGATTCCCAGCTCTGCCGCTCACCAACCCGGTGATCTCCGGGCAATCGCCCAGCTGTAGGCTCCTATCCGGAAAACGGGGATTGTCATACCTGCCTCATAGGAATAACTTGAGGTTTAAATGAGATCGTAACATTAGTGCTTCTATAGCACCTACTGGGTGCTAGGTGCTGTTAATTAAGTAACTGGCCCAAGGTCATACAGCCAGGAAGTAGCAAAGAGGTGACTTGAATCCGGGAGGGCTGGCCCCAGCGCTCTCGCCTACCACTCCTCTCGGTACAACGTTCGTACGTCACTCAGCCCCGTGTCTGGCATGCGATCACAGCGTCGTGCATGCCAGCGATCATTTTATCATTATCTTTCTTACGCAGGCCACCAGAAAAAAAATCTCACGTCAACAGAGATGAGGAGAAGAAAAAGAGGTTCTGGAATGCAGTACCCGGACCTCGGCACGGCAGGGTAGTTTTTCTGTGGGGTCTAGGAAGGACTCACCAAAGAGACGCGTGACTTTTGTCAAGAGCTGCCTCTAGCTCACAAGTGTTCTTGGTTTGGCACCATTGTCTCTTCCATTTTCCAAGACTGACGCAGAGCCTGAAGTCTCAATGGAGAATGGTAGCTTATTCTCACCCTCTCGTTTTATCAACGAGTAAACTGAAGGTCCGAGTCATAGCATTTTGTCACAGAGGCTTTGTAAATTAGCAACAAAGCTGACAGTTGAATGCAAAGTTCTCTTGATGCCCAGATGATGTTCTGGCTCTTAAATGGACAGCCAATACATCTCCCAGGTTTTCTAGATTTCAAACTCTCTTGTCCCTGGTCTGCCTAAGTGCAGTGCTCCTGGCCAAGTGAGTGATTTAATTATTGATTTGGAAAACATGGCTACGACAATGATTCATCACATGGAAGACAGTTGCAAAGCCATTCTCTCCATCTGCTTCTAATGGACCCGAGGTGGATGGGGGTGGAGTTAAATCAAAAGGTTCCTAATCCTCTCGGTCTTCAGCGGTCCTGAGCTTCGGGGGACCTGTTTGCTCAGGCTGAGCCCCAAGAGCTCACAATGAATTAGGTCGTTCGAGTGCTCCGGACCAGACGGGACATGAAACATTGAAATCGGGGACCTCCTTCCACGCCACCAAAAAGATCCTTTGCCTTTAAGGGCTCCTTTTTAAAGCCAGCGAGTTTCCTCTGATCCTCCTTAATAAAGTGCCCCAGCAGCAGTGTTCCCCTTCCTTATTTGAGATCTGTGCAGTCTCATTAAATTTGATGTGTCGCAGAGGGCTTGGGTATGTGAAAGGGAGGCTGTGAGAGCAGGGTTGGAGGTTGCCAGCTTCGCTAAGGAAACGTAATTCATTACGGCTTTTCAAAATGGACGCCCCTCTGGCTTCCTGCTCCATTGATTTTTCCCCCTTTGCAAGTAACAAGTGAAGGGCCAGCTCAGCCTGCAGATTTAACCCTTATTAACAGCCGTTTAAATTAGAGATGAGTTTTGATGGAGAGACAGGAGCCTTCGTATATCCCCCACTCAAAGCAAACCCAGAAGAGATGATTAAATATGAAAGCCTGCAAATGTCTGGTGCCAGGCTGGCAATGTGGCATCTACCCCTCACCCGAGGAGGGGCCAGCGCCGCCATTAAGGAGTTTATCCAAATAACGTGCTCCTACTTTTCCCCGGTTAAATATTCATGACCCGCTCCTTCCTCCCCCACCCCATCCTTTGCAATAGTAATAGAGGAGGGAGCATTTGCTGTTCTATGTGAAATGATGAATCCAAGGACGAGGCAGACCGCTGGCATGCTGGCTCCCAAGGCTTGCTCAGAAAGGCTCATCTAGAACAACAAGGATGACCCCTGAGACCTTAAAGAGAAAATGCGGACCGCTTAGGTGCTCCCGAATGGAAGAACCTGAACCAGGCCAACCTGTTCCGGGAACGGAGCCTACAGAAAGAAGACAAGGGTGGCAGAAAGACCCAGGCTTTGCCTCCATCTGTGGGGGACAGTGTGTGCAGCAGCCCACGAACTAGCCAGGAAGCAAAACAGCAAGGTCAAGGGCAGTGCCCTGACAAGGGTACAGACGGTCCAGGAGGAGGCTGCTCATCCAGCTTGTGTCCCTATTTTACTTGGAACCTCTTCGTGCCTCAGATTCCTTAGGCTCTTCAACCCTACGTGCTCTTAGCGGTGCTGTTCGGTGCGGTTCCTCTCCCTTCTCCCTTAAGAGAATGACGTGGAGCGTCACGTTGGGTATCACAGCCCAAACAACACCTACCTGCCCGTTGGGACAGCGCACCAAGGAAAAAGACCCTTTCCAGGAAGGGATGGAGATGAGGCACTGCCCCAAACCAAGTTAACTTTGTTCAGATTTTTTTTTTTTTTTTGCTTTCCCACTTCCTCTAACAGCCTTCATCTTCCCTCAAAACAGATAGATAGATAGATAGATAGATAGATAGATAATAGATACAGATATAGATGATATAGATAGATACAAATGATATAGATATAGATATAGATATAGATATAGATATAGATAAACATATCAATCAGCAGAATCAGGGTCATAGCCTTTGGAAAATGCTCACACACACACACACACACACACCCCACGATAAGAAAGAAAAACATCAAGGCCACTCTCTCATGATCATACTCTATAAATTTATATTCCTGACTTGCAGCATCTAACTCGAGGAATCTAAAGAGAAACGTTCTGTGACAGAAACAAAATAAGACAGGCCTAAGTGAATCATGCGAGGGCAGCCCCACCATTTCCATGTGAAGTGAAAGAGGGTGGCAACTCACCGCATTCTGATTTTATTTTGAACCGAAGTGCGTAAAAAGACTCTTGTTCTAGACTCTAAATTTTATGGTCGCAAATTTTATCGGACACCCTACCTTTTCCTTCCCAGGATGCAATTCTCGCCACTCCCCCCCCCCACTCCACTCCCCAGAGTCCCGAAATAGGAAAGAAATATGTACACAACAGGGTGGTCCCCCACTTCCCTCCGTTCACTTTGGTGACTTTCACGTAAGTTTCCTCCGGACCCTCAAAGTATTCACAGAGTGTTTTGAGTAGGGTTCTCTTCAAAGTGTTTTGAAACAGTTTCAACGTAGTCACAGTGTCAGAGAAAGTTGTGGCCAGCTTGTGCTGGTGGTAAAGTGGGGACCACTGGAAATCGAGGCCTTCCTCCCTTATTTTATTTTGTTTTGTAGTAATTGGCACCATCAGGGAAATGCACAAAGATGAAGCACTGGGGAAATAAACTCTCAGTTTCCAGTGTAGGTCCCATCCAGAGACAGATTAAGGGAGGTGTGGGCTTTAACAGCTGCCAAGAACTTTCAGGTTCAGAACAAGTGTCCACGCACGACACAGATTTGGCAAAGCCTTCTCCTCTTAATTTCATACTCGCAAGTATGTGCAGGGAAATGTAATCCCTGTTTTTCTGAGAAGCTTTCCCTTTCTAGAACATCCAAGCCCTGCTTTACAAGCACGTACCTCATGAAAAGGGAGCTTGTAACATGGAGGAAACCTTCCTGCCAAACAAGGAAGTTACTCCCCTGACCCAAAGAAGTAGTGTGTTGTAAGGCGACCGCTTCGAAACGTATTTTGCTCATCTACATCCTGCACTCCCTGCTGCAAAATAGTTCTCTGGCTCCTAAAAGTGTGCGGAATGATAAAAGGGAGGGAAGGAAAGAAAAAAATAAGTCGTATGATTGAGCACTTAGCATGTCCCAGAAATGCACTTTAGGACTTTGCATATGTTGTTTCATTTCATCTTTGCAACGAGCCCATGAGATCACTTATCTTTGTGTTTCCACGGAAAGATAGAGACACTGGGAACAAGATGGTTTGGGTAACTTCTCCAAAGTCTGAGGGGCTGATCTAGAAGTAGGATTACAATCTATATAATTTTAAAGCTCCTCTTTTTTCATTATACAATACAGTCTCCCAATTGCAAGGGTCTTTAAAAATCAGAGACCCAAACACCACCAAAGCCACAGAGTGGAAACAAGAACCTTGATTCTTAGCTCCGTCTTATTTCCCATTATAACAGAGTGACCCACGCTGGGTTTGTATCAAAATGTTAGTTGGCCCCATTAGCACCTTCCTGTCATCATTGTTAATGGATGTAATGCCATGTTCTGTCAGACACAAGCCATCCCATGCAACCAATGGTGCCAGTAAAGGGTATCAGTCATATGGATCCATTGTTTCTACAAATACTGATGGCCACTATACTGCAAAGCATTTAAGGTGAAAGAAAGAAAGAAAGAAAGAAAGAAAGAAAGAAAGAAAGAAAGAAAGAAA
>NW_024412402.1:13551001-13557240 GCF_014898765.1 Herpailurus yagouaroundi | reverse complement strand
AAAGAAAGAAAGAAAGAAAGAAAGAAAGAAAGAAAGAAAGAAAGAAAAAAGTCCACCCAGGCATTGCCTCAGCCTGGCCTCCTGGCCCCACTCACAGTACCTTTTGCCTACCTTCTACCCAAACACACTAATATTATCAGATGCTAAGAAGACATTCTTGAAGCAAAAGCAGACATAGGCATTCACCAACACAACAGAGGGGTGGTTCAATCTTCACCTAGCCAGAGCCTACCCACCATGCCTTCTTGCCTACTTGCCCACCATCGGCCCCACGTCCATCCACACCAGGTTCCCACCCACCCCTCGTCCCCACATCGCCTTCTCCACTAGTCACCGCTTCGGTGTTCTGTGCAACCGTGTCCTGTTTAATGAGCAAACTCTCAAACGGCACCAGACTCTTATACCAGTGTTCTTTCCACCTCACTGTCCAAGTGGAAGAGTGGCTTTCCCTTAATTATAAATAGTTCTCAGTCCCCCTTCCTGACGAAGCTGTTTCCTCTTCCCTGGCCCCAATTTGCAGATGGTCACACTTGCTCTCAACCTCCTCGCAGACCATTGTCCTTCAGCCATTGCCCGAGAGCTCTTCTCCTCTGCAGCCCCCTTCCCTCCCTCCTTGATACAGTCCTCTGACGCTTGATGCCTCGAGCATCAGCTCACCTGAGACTCCATCCGTACCCTAAGCTTTTGTTGATGACTGATGACCTCTCAGATCCCAACCGCCCCACCGTCAATGACCTTCATCTCCTTCCTATTTCTCACAACAAATCAGCAGCCCTCAAAGCATGGTCCTTGGACCAGTAGCATCAGCATCACCAGAAACTTGTTAGAAATGCAAATCTCAGACCCACTCTAGACCGGCTGAGTCAGAATCTCTACGGGTGGGGCCAGCGATCTACTTTAACAAGGCTTCTGGGTGATTCAGGTGCATAATTTGAGAACCACGGGGGCAGGGGATGGTCACACCAGGGGCATGTCATCGATTGGAGCTTTTCTTCTCCAAGATCCCTGCTTTACCAATTAGTCATCGTCTTTTCTACTTCTCTCAACTTTGCTACACTAGCATTTGCCGCGGTCTGAAGGTTGAGATCCTCTACTGGCCTCAACTTCGTCCAGTCTGGACCCCTGGTGAGCCATTTCCTTCATACCCCTGAGCTTGCAATTGCCCCGTAACTGGTTTCCCCTGGATTTGAACTTTTGGCAAAAATTACGAAACTGTGCTGATTTAACTCCAACTAGCTATGTTACTGGGCCCTCGCTTCCTGTGTATAACCACATTAGTCATTTTCTTTTGGGTGTGCTCATTTGTTCTTTACAATGTTTCTTCCCCCCATCTCTTTTCTTTTTTTTTTTTTTTTCAACGTTTATTTATTTTTGGGACAGAGAGAGACAGAGCACGAACGGGGGAGGGGCAGAGAGAGAGGGAGACACAGACTCGGAAACAGGCTCCAGGCTCCGAGCCATCAGCCCAGAGCCCGACGTGGGGCTCGAACTCACGGACCGCGAGATCGTGACCTGGCTGAAGTCGGACGCTTAACCGACTGCGCCACCCAGGCGCCCCCCCCCCATCTCTTTTCAAGTGGGCTCCACGCCCAGCACAGAGCCCAACGTGGGGCTTGAAGTCGCGACCCTGAGATCAGGACCTGAACTGAGATCAAGAGTCAGACACTCAACTGACTGAGCCACCCAGGTGCCCCTGTCCTTTACAATACTTCTGACATTTCTCCATTTTCTTGCATAGTAATATGTCCATCCGGTCTTCTACACTTTGGGCCAGTGGCCTCGAGCCTTACTTTACGAAGAACAAAGTCACCCAACCAAGTGCCCTCAGTTTTTTCCCCGCTGCTCTCCAAACCATCTCTCGGGCTCCCTCTGGCTGACGCTCTAAATCTTCTCCCTCACGACTCCATGAGAACCCCACTCCTCAGGAATGCCAGTGGAACGTAGGGCCTCTAAGAAGGGAAGTTGGAGGCCATGGCTGTTCAGAGGGCCGAGGAGGTTGTCCGTGATTAACGGTGACACATGTCAGAAATAGATCCAAGATAATAAAACCGAGGAAAGGTTGCTTTGTCGTGGCCGATACTAGATAACTGGTTTCGAAATTGCTATTTCAGCAGAGAGGCAAGGACTGAAGACAGATTGTAGGAGCTTAAGAGGATGAAGTAAGGGGATGAGGGGGTATGTGTGGCCCACTATGAAAAGAATTTAGCCATGCAACGAATGGTAAGAAATGTAGCTCAAGAAGCTGAGAGCTCAATGGACAGTCCTCTCTCCACCATCCATCGGTGGTCTGTGTTTGTTCTATGCAAAGGGAAAGCAGCCAGTAGACAGGGAAGACTAAAGACACTGGAAGGTGGGATAAGTGAAGGAGAAAGGGACACAGAGACAGAGAACACAGAGCAAAACCGAAAGGATCTATTCATCGAGACTCTTCCTTGCAAGTGACAGAGTACCTTCATCAACTCACGTAGGACCAAACAGGGCTTCTGTGATCAGCTAGAGATCTGGAGATGTCAGTACCCAGAGATCGGATGCTTCCAGGACCATTGTTCTCACCTCTGCTGCCCTGATGTATCTTTCACACTCCCATGAAGACAGGCACAGGCCAGTTCCATTCCACGGGCTGCTTCTGGCATGGCATGTGTCTTTGCAACTTTGCCATCAGAAAAGAAAGCCTTCCTCCACAGCTCCTGTCAAATGCCATCAAGACTCTGTGCCCAGCCCTGTGGGTAGAGAAGGAAGGGGAAGACAGGGTATTAGGGTTGAAGGTCCCCCGTTAGAAATGCAGGTGAATGAAGGAGGGGCTATTCTCCGCTCTCCCCCAACACGAATGGCGCTCAGACCAACAGACTAGGAAGAGTTGAGGTACACGGCAGATGAAAACAACCAGTACCAACTGGACGTGGTTAGCCTTGGATAGGGACAGAAGCACCTCTTCAGACACCAGGATGGATGTGAGTGTGTGTGTGTGTGTGTGTGTGTGTGTGTGTGTAACCTGTATATGTGTATATACAGCAAAACCTTGGATTGCGAGTAACTTGTTGTGCAAGTGTTCCGCAAGACAAGCAAACATTTCTAATAAATTTTAACTTGATAAACGAGCGATGTCTTGCAATATGAGTAGTACAGAATGCCAAACGTCACATGATCACAACTAAGCCAATGGTTCTTGACATTTGCTTTGATATACAAGTGCTTTGGATTACAAGCATGTTTCCGAAATGAATTCTGCTCACAAACCAAGGTTTTACTGTATACATATATAATGTATGTATGTTATATATGTACATATATAATGTGTATGTGTATATACACATGCATCCAGATGTATAGTTATGTAGTTATAGACAAATGTCACAGGCAGGGTACTCTGAAAACAGAGTACAGCTTTGTTAGCAAGATGTTTACTCGGGGTAAACACTTGTGAAGGGAGGGGAGGAGCTGTATTTGGCAAAGGTAGAAGTCAAGCCACCATGCAGACCTCCATCAGCCCAGAGGAGAGCTCTGGAGTGTCACTAATCAGAATTGTTTTGTGTGAGTCAGAAATGGCTGGACCAGGGGCGCCTGGGTGGCTCAGTCGGTTGAGCGTCCGACTTCGGCTCAGGTCATGATTTCACGGTTCGTGGGTTCGAGCCCCGCATCCGGCTCTGTGCTGGCGGCTTGGAGCCTGGAGCCTGCTTCGGATTCTGTGTTTCCCTCTCTCTCTGCCTCTCCCTCACTCATGCTCTGTCTACCCTTTCTCTCAAAAATAAACAAGGGTTAAAAAGAGAAAGAAGAAAGAAAGAAAGAAAGAAAGAAAGAAAGAAAGAAAGAAAGAAAGAAAGAAATGGCTGGACCAAAGTGCCTGGGACTTTACCCACCTGTATCACTCAGTCACTGGATGCGAGCTACCTCAGGAAAGGCATGAGCTCAGGAAAAATCATGCCCTATACCACCGAGGCAGAGTTGGAGATGGTGACAGCTGAAAGCTGCTGTCTGCACTCCCCATAACTGGGTAGTCCTTCTATATATACTTTTTACATTTATTCATTTTTGAGAGACAGAGAAAGACTGAGTACAAGCCGGAGGGGGCGGGGGGGCAGAGAGAGAAGGTGACACAGAATCTGAAGCAGGCTCTGAACTGTCAGCACAGAGCCCGACGTGGGGCTCGAACTCCCGTACTGTGAGACTATGACCTGAGCTGAAGTTGGGCACCTAACCGACTGAGCCAACCAGGCACCCCTTGAAAGAATTTATTTAAAAAGTTATGTCAAATGTCATAACCCAGGTCATAAAGCAGTGTGGTCCTTTGCTAGGTTGGTAGAAAAATCTTAAATGCCAGTACATTCTTTCACACACCTCTCATCAAGTGGTAGAATCTGTTTTCTCTTCCCTTGAATCAGGGCTGGCCTATGACGGTTTTGATCTTTAGACTGTCAGAAGAGATACTATGTTATTTCTAAGCCTAGCTTTTAAGAGAACTTTGTCTCTGGGAGCCTGGATATGCCAAATAAGAAGTCCAATGACCCTGTTGAAGATATCACACGGAGAGATTCCTTAGTGATGGAGAGGAAGCCATCTGAGTGACCCCAGCCTTCCTGCCCATCCAGAGCAAGGTGCCGGGCATTGGATGAAGCTGGCTTGGCCTCCTCCGATCGGCCCCGGGCTGAATGCCACCAAGCGACCCAGTCGATGCCAGTCAGGCAGGCCCTGCCTGAATATCTGACAAAATTGTGTTATATTATAAAACGGAGTTGTTTAAAACAGTTAATTCGGGGTGGGGGGCGTATTTTGATATGCAGCAACAGATAACTGGAAGAATAGGCAAAAGCAGAGCCAAGGACATGGCACATTCTGGAAACAGTCAACACAAGACTGAAGAGACAACGCGAAAACAGCCCAGGGAAGAGCAACAATGGACAGGGATTTGTACGTGAGCAAGCTGGTTGTGAGGGGATTTGCAAACACGTGTGACAGATCTGACTTGTGCCAAGACGGACATTGCTGGCTTCCCAACTCCTGTGAAGTAGCAGACGAGGTCGTCTGCCGATGCTAAGAGCTGGGAGGAAATAAGACTGGGGCTTGGAGAACAGAGAGAAACTTGGGGAAACTGTGGCACAACGCCAGGAAAAATGCAAGGTCTGAATAATAAGGTCATCAGGAAGTGCCCGCTGTAGTCAAGTGGCCGGATGTGCGTTGGTCCAGATCATCAGTGTTTAGAGATGCTCTCACATGATGCTGTGTCACTGAGGAGAAGAATGGGACTGACCCAGTCATAGTGGGCACTGGAGCAGGTGTGAGGAGGGAGGGCACGAGGGTGTGAACGAGAGATGCAGTAAGACGGGGGAAGGGCAGGCTGAGAGTGTTGGCATCTTGATGACGTAAAGACCAGCATCTCAGGGAGTGGGAGTGGCTAAAAGAGTTCTTTCGTCATTTATTTATTCATTCAACAAACACTTACTGAGTTGTGTCAACTGTGTGCGAGTGTAATTCAAAGCTGCTCAGTTTCTCCGCTTGAGAGCAAACAAGAATAGGAAGAGAAAATGAAATGAACTAAGTCCACTTAAGAGGAGTTGGATCCGATGGACAATATGATCTTCTGCATAATCCGTGGGATTAAATTATGTTTCCATTGCTTTTGAGAGCAAAGAGTTTACCATATCCTAATTCTTTAAACACATTGCGAAAGAAATGCATGGAAGGGCCCTGTCTCAGACTGGCCTCTGAAATATATCCTGTTCAGAAAGACTTTAAATAATTTTTTAAATGCTCCAGGCTCTGGACAGACCATATAGAACATCTGACTTCTGACCTCTGCTATATAATCAAGGATAAAGATCTTAACCTTTCTGTCCTTCTATGTAATTAACCTATGGCATATTACAACCCTGACCCCCTCTGTTCTCAGCATTCCTTAATTCCACTCACTCAGCACACAGTGCTATGCTCCAAGGGTTGGGCTGGGCCCAATAGAAACAATGGTTATTAACAATGTTGCTTATCTTCAAGAAACCCTTGGTTTAGTATGGCAGATAGGCCCATGATCAGTTAACCACAATGCAATGTGCCAAATATTAGGATTATGGCTACATACTAATCTTAGCATGTGTTCAACTAGTTAGCCATATTGTGTTATTATTATAAGACAGGAAGTAGAGGTGTTACATGAATTAGATGCCTACCATTTGTTATATACTTCAGATAAATTACTTTATTTACTTCTCACAAAGTGTTGTAACAAAATAGGTATTGTTGCGGGGGGG
>NW_024412402.1:13550361-13550901 GCF_014898765.1 Herpailurus yagouaroundi | reverse complement strand
CTCCTCCTATGGCTCAGAGAAGAAACTAACTTGCCCGAGGTTAGGTATGTTACAAAGGGCTGGAAGAGGAGATCTTGTCCAAAACCTGTGCTGTTTTCCCAAGCCTCATGAAGTACTACACTTATTGGCATATGTCCATCTCTTAGATTGGGTTGTATTTTGGGGGGGGTAAGAATGCTGCCCGACTCGTCCCTATTTTCCTCCTACGTCAAATATATATTAGCCGATCAACAAGTCTGCATTTCGGAACCACAATGAAGTACAAGTCAAACAAAAGATGTTCGGGGCGCCTGGGTGGCGCAGTCGGTTAAGCGTCCGACTTCAGCCAGGTCACGATCTCGCGGTCCATGAGTTCGAGCCCCGCGTCGGGCTCTGGGCTGATGGCTCGGAGCCTGGAGCCTGTTTCCTATTCTGTGTCTCTCTCCCTCTCTCTCTCTGCCCCTCCCCCGTTCATGCTCTGTCTCTCTCTGTCCCAAAAATAAATAAATGTTGAAAAAAAAAAAACTTAAAAGTAACCTTATAAAAAAAAAAAAAAAAAAA
>NW_024412402.1:13529518-13550261 GCF_014898765.1 Herpailurus yagouaroundi | reverse complement strand
AAAAAAAAAAAAAAAAAAAAAAAAAAAAAAGATGTTCCCTAGAAGTACATACTTGGCCTTAAGCTTATTATTTGTTACGAAGAAAAGCATGAATGAAAGAATGTGTGAATGAATAAACGAATGCATGAATGACAGCAGCTGAATGTGCTCTTGTCTCAGGACACCCACATTCTCTGTCCCCCACTCTCACCCCCGTCTGCGATGGTTTTCCCCCAAACTGTCACATAGTGTGTTCCCTCCACTCTTTTCTTGAGCTCTTCAGCTCAAACGTCACCGTTCACTGACCACCCTATGTAAACAGCAACCACCCCCTCCAGCAGTCACCTCTATATCCTCACCCTGCTCCGTTTTTCTTGCAGGATTTACCGCCACTGACTTCTTACATACATGTTAGTCTACTCATCCCGTGTCCCCCGCTAGAACGTATTATACTCCACGCGAGCTGGACCCTTTTCTGTCTTACACACGGCTGCATCCCCAGTTATGGGTGCCCCATTAACATCTGCTGATGAATGAACTTGCCCATTGAACATGGTCGCAGAAATCCAATTCCTTCCTACCCTCCCTCTTGTTATATCCTGAGAAACCCAGTAATTGTTATCAGCCCTTTAACCAGTGCTGTGTTCCAGAAGTATAATCTCTCTGTGAGATTGCATTTCTTTTCCTTCTCTGCTCCGGCCTTATGCGCGTGCACGCACCAAGGTTCTGCCTGGATGTGTTGCCACTTTTCCCATCTGCGGGAGTTGGAGATAAACCCTACTGTGTCCATTCTCTCCTCGGTGAATTGAAAGGGTAAAAGGACCCCTTTCCACCTGCTGGGAGGAAGCCTTTTGGACTCCTCCCCCTCTGCATACCTCCTCTTGACCACTGGTGGTGGTTTGGAAGTTAAGTGAAATATTGTTTCAGCTACTGTGATGTTGGAAGAGGGGAAAAAAAAGAAACTCTGCGGGCTAAGGTTTGCTTCATAGCAGGACAAAAGCGGTGCAAACAGCTTCGTTCAGGTTTTCCCTGCCTCCTGCGGACAGCCCACAATCAAATACTGTCATTAGAAAGGAAGTCCGCTATCGTACGCAGGCTTTCTCGTTTTGTTTTGTTTTAGATAATTAGAGAAAGTACTCGTTTCAAGATGGCATGGGAGCATAATACCATAGTAATATTTGTTGCAGTGGGATTTTGCCTTTATGGTAATATTTTCTGCGGTGGCAACAAATCTCATTGCCTGGTTTCTCTGTGTCTCTAATTACCTGGAGTAAAACATCGTAACGCTGTGATATTTAAGGGTAGGTCCTATGTGACTCGGATGTTAACAGACTTTAATGCAGAACCTTTGGGATTAAAAGAAACTAAGCTGCCGAGCTCACCCTCAAAGCTGAAATAGTAATTATACTTTGGATGACTCCCTTCATTTTCTCACTTTCTTATCCCCACCTTCTGTGGGGGACTCATTAGAAATGAGTCAGGATTGGAATTTTCCCTAAATTCCCAGTGAGATTCCAAGAGGGCCAATGATGCCTTAGGGTCACACGGCTAGAGACAAAATAAATAAATGTAGACACAACTAAAGCCCATGTCTGTTGACTCCTAGGACCTCCCCTACTTGCTCTAAATAGCCCAGAAAAACTGAAAACCTGTGCCACGGACCACAGTCCTTTCCCTTCAGATCTGAATTTCTGGATCTCCAACTCGACAAGAAGTCCCAGTGTGGACGGCGTTCAAATAAGTAAGGCTTTGTGGAGGTACTTTGCGATGAGAGCCAAAGTGGAAAGTGTACTCCCTAGAAACCCAGCCTGGGGCCAGTGACTACAGGGGAGAAAGCCCTGGATCACAAACTGAACACAGGGAGGCAGGAGCCCCCAGATGAGCCTTCCAGAGCAACCTGATTTCTTCTCTGGCCAAGCATGTGGTCTGATACCCTCGCGGGTTCAACAATAGATCGTTGTTTCTCTTCTTAAATTCCTTCCTTGCAATGAGTAGAGTTACTTACTCTATGATTAATAGTGCCCTGAAAATACTCATACAGGTGCACTTCTTCATCATGACTGTTCCCCCCCCCCTTTTCCCCTTTCCATCTCCTCCCTCCCTCTTTCCCCCTACTTTGCCCTCTCTGTCATCATAAACCTTCAAATCCTCAATCTTGCTTGGGGGTATTCGTGGGCTATTGCTGCATTAAAAATTACCACAAAATGAGCATCTGCAAACAATGCAGATTTATCACTTGGCAGGTTCTCTGGGTCACAAGCCTGGGAAGGGTGTGTCTTGATCTTCTGCTCGGGGTCCCGCTGGGCTGAAATCAAGGTGCCGGCGGGGGGGCTGCTGTTCCCATCCGGGTCCGCTTCCAAGAGGACCGGTTGCCAGTGCAATTCACGTCCTTGAGGCCGCAGGATGGAGCTGCCCATCTTCCTGCTAGCGGTCTGCTGAGGACCGCTCTCCATTCCCAGCGGCTCCTCGAAGTTCCTGCCATGCGCCCCCACTGGCCATTCACGACGTCCTGTGTTTGCTTTCCTCCAGAGCAGCTGGCGGCTGTCTCTCTACCCCTTCTGCAACCAGCTGGAGATGACCCTGCTTTTAAGGGACTAACGTCATTCGCTCAGGTCCATCAACTGTCGTACCATACAGCCTCACCCCCGGAGTAAACCTCATCCTATTCCTAGTCCCAGAGAAGATGCAGGGCATGCATACGTGGGCCCTAAGAAATGGTGGGGGTCATCTTAGCATTCTGCCTGTCACACTTAGCAACAGCAGACTCCATCTGTGTGGCACGGGGTAGGATACGCAAAGACATTTCCTTTTCTTTTCCAAGAGAGGACTCTGCCCTCCTACTTGAAACACTCCTGATGCGTCCTCTGAAAGCCAGTTTTCTCTAACATCTTTGAACTCTCTGGTTATTCCTCCATAAACCACTGTGTTGGTTCCTCCTGGCCTCCCAATGCTTAAATGGTAGACACCCCCCCCCCCAAGCCTCTTTATCTACAGCATTTCCTAGAGCTCTCATCCCACCCAAGGGCCTAAAGTACCACCTACGCACAATGGCTCCCAAATTTATCTCTGGCTCAGATCTCTGCCCTGAATTCCTGACTCACCTACCCAGTTGCTTCCTCGGTGTCTCCACTCACTGTCCAATGGGTACAGGAAGCTTAGTGTTTCTCAAAATAACTCACTTCTACTCCTTCCCTGAACTATTCCTCTCCACGCCTTCCTCGGCTCAGCAAATGGCAACTCTTCCGTTCTCATACTGATTTTTTCTTTTTTTTTTTTTTAGGTCAAAATCCTTAGGATCTTCTCTAGCTCCTCTTTTTCTCACATAACCCAGACACAGTTCATCAGCAAAGTCCCTCGGCTCGACCTTCAAAACATGTGCAGAGTCTGGTAACTGCTTACCACCTTGTCTGGGTTTCACAGTACATACCTAACCACCATATTAATTTCCATGGCTGTTGGCCCCCCCCCCCTTCCTCACTCCAGCCTACACAGCAGCCAGATGGATTCCTGTAAACATCAAATATATCCTGTCACTCCTCGGCTGAAAATGTGCCCAGAGAAAACGCCAAAGTCTTCACTTCATGATCTGACCCCTGTCCTGTCAGCTCCCGACTTGCTGTGCACCCCTTCCTCCGTTTCACCACAATGCAGACCCTGACACCCCTCCTACACCAAATGTGTTCTGCCCACAGGGCCTTTGCACTTGCTCTTCCCGCTGCTCTTCTTCCAGATGCCCACCAGATACCCACTTGCTTTCTCACTCTTTTCTTCTCTGCTGCAGTAATGACATCAGACAGAATTTCCCCAACAACCTTATATACAAGAATGCCATCCTTGGGACTCTCTATCCCCTCTACCTTGTTTTATTTTCTTCGTGGTGCTATCCCCTCCCAAAATATGAGGTCATACAGTGTATGTCTTTATTTCCCATCACCATATTAAAATATAAGCCCCACAACAAAGGGGACTTGTCATTTCAGTGTTGTGTCCCAGAGCCTTGCTTAGAGGGTCAGCAACATAGTGAGTATTCAATGAATATTTGCTGAATGAGTGAAAAATGTCCAATAGCTTACACATTAAAGAACACAGATTTTCTTTACGTGGTGTTTTGTGGGGTTTGTTTTTTTTTTAGTAGAATTAAAGAAGGTTAGGATAACCCTGTAACTCTTTTTAGAAAATGAGCAAATCCAACCCATGTAACATCAGAGTGAGAACAAAGGAAGACCTTCATGGAAGAAAGATATTCAAATGGGCTATATATTTTCTTTCATCTCAAGGACTATAGAATAAGTTTGGGTCAAGTGTAGTCAGCCTTGATGGAGACTAGAAGATCTTTTGTGTCCCTACACTTTTTTCCATAAGCCAGACCGGATTCCCACCTCCACACCTTGGCTCTGTGGCTCTCTGACTGCTCTGTCTTCACCTCAACTTCTCAAAATCCTACCCACCCTTCCAGATGGACACCATCTGAAACACCATTTTTATCATCAAGTATTTCTTGATTCTCGCACATCACACGCCCAAAGCGCCCTACAGCGCCCTGTCTCAGATGGCCATCTCTGTGTGCCTCCTTACCCCTCCCTCTTCCCACACGTCCCCACCTTAGAGGGCATGGTTTTGCGTGATTTCTCTTTCCTCCATAGCACTTAGCACCACGTCTCACCCGAGAAGATGCTCACCTGCTGTATGGTTGTGGAATGAGATTAGAATGACTTGAATAATGATCACTTTTAATTCGGAAAGAGGCATTCAGCTAACAGACTGTTTCTTTGCACTTTCAGGCCTTAGGGACAGAGCTACAGTCACCTTAACCTCCGACAGTCAGTCCAATGGCCTGAGACTACAGTCACCTGTCCAGCTTGCTCAGAGGAAGCTCCGGACCCAGTGAGGGTCCTATTATTTCATCAAATGTAAGGAGCAGTCAAGAATGGTCAGGGGAAGGAAAAAAAAAAAACCTCTTTATAAGTGCATTAAACTCTCTACCTATTTTCCATTTCATGCTCACTAGCTGCATTTCAAAAAAAAAAAGTACTTTTAAAATCTTTACGAAAAGCAACTTCTTTTCGATTCAAGCAGACTAACGCTATTCACCCTGCACTGCCCATCGCCCTTGCTAATGCTTCCAGGGGAACATAGCAAAGGGCTACTTTCCTTTACAGTCTTTGATTTGTTCTTTCTGCATCCTGTAATTTCCATCCACACCGGAGAGCCAAGTGCTGTGTGGGGCTAATTAAACACTATAATTATCCATGAGCTATGGCCCAGAAGCAGAGAGAAAATCTAACACATGTCTGATTGTAATATCAGGTAAATACTCAAGATGTGTGACTGGCGAAATACAAAATATTCTATTCATTTAATATTCTTGATGAATAGTGAATTAGTCTAATCACATTAGCTATTCTATTCATTTATTAGGTGAGAGTGATTAGAAGTGAATAACTACAGAAAAAACCCTCTCAAGTTGCAAAAATTAGACTTCTATGGTTTTATTATGTTTATTTTCAACGGAAGGTAATTGTCTGTAGCTTTCCTGAGATAGTCTATACCCCTCCCTATCTTTGCCCCTCGAAAAAACTGAGTGCTGGTTACAAGGGTAGAGAGAGCAGATAAGAGAGTGCAAACCTGGCATACAAATGCTTATATAGATTGTAGAAACACCTAACAATATCCCATACAAACATCATGCTTCCAAGGATGTAACCATGCTGTTTCTTTTTCTTCCCCACGGAGGTATGATTTACATACAATAAAATTCATAAATCTTCAGTTACATCTCAATGCATTTTTACTTATATATATGACCATGTGACTACCACACAGTTCAAAACGCACGTTTCCTAGAAACGTTCCCCTGTGCCCCTTCCCGGGGGTAACAACTATTCCAATTTCTATCACCATACACTGGGTTAGCTAGTTCCTAAAATCAAACAAATGGAGTCATACAGTCTCACATTAATTTTTAAAGAATGGTGTAAAGTTATTTTATGAAGTCATTTTAATACAGAAAATCAAATCAAATGGGAAAGTCCATAAAACACCACTACAAGGAGAGGAGAAGAGAGGAGAGGAGAGGAGAGGAGAGGAGAGGAGAGGAGAGGAGAGGAGAGAAGAGAAAGGAAAGGAAAGGAAAGGAAAGGAAAGGTCCTCAACCTCAAAACTATTAATAAAAGTAAGGGGCGCCTGGGTGGCGCAGTCGGTTAAGCGTCCGACTTCAGCCAGGTCACGATCTCGCGGTCCGGGAGTTCGAGCCCCGCGTCGGGCTCTGGGCTGACGGCTCGGAGCCCGGAGCCTGTTTCCGATTCTGTGTCTCCCTCTCTCTCTGCCCCTCCCCCGTTCATGCTCTGTCTCTCTCTGTCCCAAAAATAAACGTTGGAAAAAAAAAATTAAAAAAAAAAAAAAAGAAAAAAAAATAAAAGTAATACATATGTATTATTAGATATTTCACACATTACAGAAAAATACTGGGGAAAGCCTTCACTTCTTCAAAAGTCATTCATTCCTAGCAAACCCTGCTGGATCTCCCCCACTGACTCCTTCACATCCTCCCTCCATCCTTCTGTGCCCCGCTCTGGGCTCCAGGAGGCTGACCTCTCTGGGGACCCTCAATGGCTCCCTGGTTCCCTAGTGTCTACTTGGGAACTGTCAACGGAACACCAGCTGCAGATGGGAAGGGAGTGGTGAGTCAGGTGGGGCTGTTTACTCCCCTGGCTCTCTCCCTGTCGGGTAGCTTTGAAAGAGTCACACTTCAGGCAGCCCCTCCTAAAGCTAGCTACTCTCCCCAGGGATAGGAACAACTCCCTCCCCTTGACTCTTGAGGCCTCGAGGTCACGATTCCCAGCTTTGCCTTGTCCCCGATTTCTTCAACACTTCTGGTCAGTTTTCTTTAATCCTTCCCACACCTTTCTAAATAGCCCCTTCAACTCTCCTCGGGGCGCCTGGGTGGTTCAGTCGGTTCAGCCTCTGACTCTTGATTTTAGCTCAGGTCTTGATCCCAGGGTCATGAAATTGAGCCCCTAGTTCAGATCTCTGAGAAGTTCTCTTCCCTGAAGAAAAGCATGGAGCTTGCTTGAGATTTTCTCTCTCTCTCTCTCTCTCTCTCTCTCTCTGCCAAATTAAATAAAGAAATAAATAAAGAAGTGCTCCTCAGTTGTTCCACTTGAATGTGCTGTCTTCTGCCCCAGATTACCAACCATGTTAAGTTTTAAATAGATCTTACAGGAAATCCTTTGGTTTCTATAGGCTATAAACTGCTCCAGGAGCGATAAAACTGTCTCTAGAGGGTTTGTCAGCTACCTACTTCTAATCATCGGAATACACTTACGGCATCCACACCCCTCACTCATCCCGATCTTAAAGCATAATAACAAGTGATCCCAAATCTGTAATGTACTATCTTGAAGCTCCCCAGGTTACTTGTAAGAAGTGGTAAACTTCTTCAGATGGGGCATCAGCTGTAGGTCCACATCTCTCTTGCTGCAATTTCAGACTGGTCTTCAGACATGGGTGGGTGGGGCCAATATGGCTATGGTGGGACTAAAGCCCACAGGGGACAAGAACGTAGTCAGAAAATAAGTCACTCATTTTAAGTGTCCAGACCCCTACATTCAGACAGACTACACTGAGGTGTGTGAAGAAACTCAGATGTGCTGTCAGAGCCACGGTCACGTATTTAAAGAACGGTAGAAAGAACCAGAGATGCTTATGGTCCAGTAGCAAAGACCTGAGAAGAAGGGCCGGGATGATGCTCTAAGGATGAGACCATCTCTGGAGCTCCAGAGGAGGAATGCAGAGCCAAGGGGTGGAGCCAACGGTGCATGGGGCTCTCCGCCTGTCAATTTCACTCCACGCATTCACTCCTTCCACAAATAATTATTGAGAATCTACCACATTCCAGACACCGTATTTGGTGCCAGTAAATACACCAGTGAACAAGAGAGCGAGTTCCTGATACCTTGAACTTACATTTGTGTTGGAATAGAAAATCAGCAAAAAAACAAAGGAATATGTAATATATAATTATGTGATATATAATATGTCTGGCATTGACAAGCGCTATACAGAATAAGGCAGGATAAGGAGGCTGTAAAGAGATGAGAGGATGTTCCTTTTCATATAGGGTGATCAAGTTCAGATCTTTGAGAAGTTCTCTCCCTGAAGAGAAGGATCCACATGGACATCTGGGAGGGATCCATGTGAACATGCAGGAGAAAGATGTTCCAGGTGGAGGGAGCGGCATCTACAAAGGTCCTGGGGTGGGGGTATATTTCACCGTATTTGAGGAAAGCAAGGAGATCGTGAGTGAAGTCGGATGATCACACCCAGGAGTGGATAAGGAATGTGATAGAAACTAAGCTTCCACCTTAATCTGCTGGAGACAGATTGTGTAGGGCTTGAGCCCCTAATGGGACTGTACTCTTTACTTTGAGTGAGATGGAAAGCTATTGGAAGATTTTGAGCAGGGGAGAGACATGATTAGACTAATGTTTTAAGAGGATCACTCTGGATGTTATGTTGAACATAATCTATCGTTGAGTGGAGGGAGAAATAAGGAGACAACCAGGAGGCTGTCAAAATAATCCACATGACAGGGGTGCCTGGGTGGCTCAATCGGTTGAGCGTCTGACTCTTGATTTTGGCTTGGGTCATGATCCCAGGGTCATGGGATCTTGGGCTCCATGTCGGGCTCTGCATGGAAGGTGGAGCTTGCTTTAGATTCTCTCTCTCTTTCTCTGTCAAATAAAAAATAAAATAAAATAAAATAAAATAAAATAAAATAAAATAATCCGCATGACAGAAGATAGCGAACTCCTGGACTAAACTCTGTGTCAACATGCGTGGGGAGATGTGGTTATGTTCTGAATGTATTTTGAAAGTAGAGCCTGTAGCATTCGCCATTGGATTGGCTGTCTGTAAATCATGTTAACAAATGATGTGCTGGGGCAGGGAAAATGGGTGATGGGCACTAAGGAGGGAAATTGTGGGGATGAGCACTGGGTGTTGTACCTAAGTGATGAATCCCGGGTGTCTAATCCTGAAGCCAAAAGCACACTGTATACACTGTAAGTTAGCTAACTTGACAATAAATTATATTTTAAAAAATCCAATTTGGTTGAGAAAAGTTAAAAAAAAAAATGATGTGCCAAGATGATCCCAAGGTTTTAGAGATGAGTACGTTTTGGAATGCAACTGCCTTTATTGAAATAAGGAAAACTTTAGAACGGCAGATTTCAGGGGGAAACCAGGAGTTTGTTTTGGACGTGATGAATTTTAGAGGTCTGTTAAGACGTTCAGGCAGGGATGTTAAGAAGGTAGTTGGCTATGAGTCTGGCTTTCAGGAGAGAGGGCCTAGACGGGTATATAAATTGGGGAACTATCAGAATATAGATGGTCTTTTAATCTATGGGATTAGATGAATCCCTCCTTCCCTCCTTCACGGGTGTGGAAATTAAGAACTGAGCCACATGGCACTCAAAAATGTGGCGGTCAGGAATATAAGAAGCCACCCCAAAAGAGATTGAGGAGGAATTGCCATTGAGGTGGGGACAGCCCAGAGACGGTGGCGCCCTGGGAACTAGTGAAGCAAATACTTCAAGGTGAAGGCGTGGCCAACTGTGCCCAGCCTTGTCAGCAGACCAAGCAAGATGGTGGTGGAGAATCAACTGTAACGTCCGGAATTGTGAAAGCCTTTTGCAACCTTGACTACAGCTGTGGTAGAAGAGTGGGAACAAAGACCCAACTGGAGCAAGGCTCAAGAAAGAACAGGAGGAGAGATTATGGAGACCAAAGGTGCAGGCAACTCTGTCAGTGAGTTTCACGATAGAGGAAAAGACAGTAACTGCAGGAGGGATATAGGGTGAAGGAAGACGGTTTGGCTGGTTGGCCGGTTGATTGGTTTCAAGATGGGCACTATTCCATCATGTTTTCAGGCAGGAATGATGCCCCAGAGCAGTGTTACGTGTTGACAGAGGGACAGAGGGAGACAGGCTACCGGCATGTCCCAGAATTGGCTGGAGGACAGGAGTTCTGGAAACAGGAAGGAACAGGAAGTCCTTACAGCCAACCGGACTAGTCGTTCTTGTCTGCCTCGTGTTTTGCGGCTCCACGGAGAATTTCACTGGGGGAAATATGAGTGTTTTACTGCAATGTTAAAAAAAATTGATAACTATTTGCTTTATTAACCCTCACATGTTCCTATGAGTCATTTTACCCCCATTTTACTAATCAAGAAGGCTCGTAAAAGCTATATGGTTTCATCAGGTTTTCAAAGCGTATATGAAAACCAGGTCCCAAGCTAAGTCTGACACCATAAATGTTCCACGACATCAGAGCCTAGACTTGCCCCCCAGAGGGTCCACCAGCTAAGGAGAAAGGGAGAGCATCATCTTAGGATGGCAGGCAAGTCGAAGCACAGCTGACATAGACCATGCAAGCGTGGAGCAGGCCTGGGTAAGTCACGTGCCTGGACCCCCTTGGGGGAGATGTGGCTCGTTCGATAGATTTTAAAGGCAGAGAGTGCTGAAGGCATCCGTTACTATTCCCAAGTAGGGATGATTGGTCTTGCGTGGAAGAGAGTGAGCAAATGTTTTCATGAGCTAAAAGTGCAGTGGCAGAAGTTGAGAAAAGCATCATGGGGCTTCTCTGGGTTTTCAGTCACTTCGGTGACTGTTTACGAAGCTCCTCCCATGTGCACAACACAGGGCTTTGTGCTGGAGAGATAAAGAGTGTTCATCCTCCTAGGAGTTACTTACACAACGAACAATTCAAATTCAGCATAAGATTTCTAAACATGTCAGTCGGGGTTCTCCAGAGAGGTAAAATCAACAATACATAGATATAAATATGATATTGATGCAGATAGAGGTATTTATTTTTATAGCAGAGATTCATTTCAAGGAATTGTTGGAGCTGGCCGGCAGGCTGGAAACCAAGGCAGAAGCTGATGCTGCAGTCTTAAGGCAGAATTTTTTTTCTTCCCTGGGGAAACCTCGCTGATTGCTCTGAAGGCCTTCAACTGATTGGATGAGGCCCACCCACATTGTTCAGGACAGTCGGCTTAGTCAATCAACTCTAGCTGTTAACCACATTTACAACACATCATCAGGTCGACACCTGGGTTCGTGTTTGATTAAGTCACTGGCAACCTGACATAAACTCAACCATTACAGCATCCGATTAGCTCCCAGATTTATCCCTTAGAAGCCAAAAGCAGGTACTTTCTTGGAGACACATTTGCCTTCTAGAATTGCTCTTCTAATGGGATTGTAAGCTGTAGACCAGTGAGAGGCCAGAGGAGGGGCTGTCTCCAAGCCATTGTACTGCTACGGGTGGTTTATAAACGTTCTAATTCATTGTAATTAATTTTTATTGTGCAGCAGGAGAAGGCTGGCACAGTGAAAGGGGGTAATTTCACGAGTCAAAATAACAAATAAGTAAATACAAATAGTCCCCAAGTTCCCAGGAGCGGACCACCGTCTCCAGGTCTCTCTGGGTGCAGCACAGATCCTAGCTCCCCCGCCCCCCCCCCCCGGTGGCCCCCTCAGCAGCCCTGGGTCTTGGGAACCCCTTCCCACCAGTTTTCCAGGAAGCTAAGCTGGCTTCAAATGCCTCCAGCCCCCACAGTCCTCTCCCCCACGAGACCACATCGGGGCCCCTGTCAATCAGGCGGAGTGTAGATTTGGGGTGTTGAAACAGCACCCCCCCCCAAAAGGGGAGGGATTCGGCACGGGGTGGGCGAGGGAGGGAAGCCCTCCTTTTGCCTGTGCTCGTTGCAAACAATGAACCGCCTGCACGGAGGCCCTTTGTTCAGCTCCACGCTCGGAGCCCTGGCGAGCTGAACAGTGCAGGCGCGTGTGTGGGATATTAAGTCTCATTTCAAAGCCGCTGCTGTGGTGGAGTGACGTGGGACAGGCTGGGTGCTGGGGGTGGGAGGCTGGGAAGCGGTGCGAGCATCTTCGGTGAGGGGCGGGGGGGCGGGGGCGCCCCGATGAAGACAAGTCTCTGTGCTGTGGGGGCGTTTTCTTTTTCAGGGGGTGAGGGAGGAAAGGGGGGACTTTGACTTTCTCAGGCAGGAAACCCTGTGTTGGGGTTTCGGGAGAGTCTTGAGTAATGACCAGTGTAGGTTTCTCATGGAGGACTCATTTATCTGGGTGCCAGTGGGTGAGCCTGGCTTCCCAAGCTTGAAAATTTAGATTTATTGGGTGCCAGAAATTGGACTGGACACCATTTAATAGGCCCAGGCACCATGAAGGTGAGGGTTGGGGGAGAAGAGTCAAAAGGGCAGAATGGATGGGGAAGGGACGTAGTGTGAAGAAAAACAGCTAAATCTGATTAGGGCCATAAAATTCTAGCCGCAGCAGGCGGGAAATACAAGACTCTGGAGAAGCTGGGGGCTTATGCACACAGCCGAGGTCAGATCAATCTGTGGGAAGCGAGACATGGAGGAGAGGAAACAATTAGTGACTCTGAACTTGAGGAAGGGCCTTGCTGAAGAGAGACAGACAGACAGACAGACAGACCCCAGAGTCCTGAAGTCCGCATGAAGACAAGCCTGCTGTTAGAAGAGATGAATCGATAAAAAAGCCATTTGCTGGTTACACACACACACACACACACACACGCACACACACATCTTGTTCAGCCTCTTGCTCTGAAACAGAAGAAAAGCTTTGGGATTTATGGAATGTGGATTTACATAGAGAGGCCCTGTAATATATATAAATACTCGGCCAACTTCTGATGTGAAGGGAGAGGCCGAGGGAGGCACGTTTTGTAGGAGGGAAAAAGCACAGGGAAGTGAAATCCAAACCCTGGGCTCTGGGCCGCGTTCCCCCAAGTGAACACAGGGAATTCATACCCCTTCTCCTGGTGCTGCAAAGTCTTCATTATTTTTTATCTATTTTCCCCCTTGGGCTAGAGGAAGCCGGGTAAAAATGACTTTTCAGGCTTTCAGACATTTAAACAAAAAACTATGTAACGCAAAACGGCTGATCTGTATCTCCCTACTCACGAACACAGATGCTCCTTCAATATCTGTCCTCCCTATGCAAGGCCCTGCATCAGGTGGGTAGCTGTAGGAGTGCACGGTAGGCGCTTCATTCATTCATTCATTCATCCACTCGTTCATTCAACAAATGTCTCGGAGAAAGGGAATCAGATCCATCACTTTCCTCAAAGTGTTCCCATCCTTGTGAGGGGAGGTGACAAGTGAATTCACATGCGTAGTACTCGGGAGACGTGGCAAGGGGGTTGCTGAATCCCACCGAAGAATCACAGCCTTCCTGGAAGAGGTGACCGAAACACAGGTTGTGGGCACCTGGAACTCACTGGTCTGCTGCAAATCACATTTCTCAGTCAGCAACCCAGATGTTTGGGCTACATGTCAACACACATGTGGGCATTTGGAAACGCCTGGATTTCTGGTGATTACATCCAAATGCCCAACAGCATTTGGAGGACGGAGAGCACGCATGTACCTTGTAAATAATGCAAGCATGTATCATGTAATAATTATTTTTATGAGCCATTCTTCCACTAGGACACAGATCATCAAAATTCTTTGCTATTTATTATACATTAGTTTATTACTTTCCCTCAATTACGTGGTAAAATTTATATCTTTGCACATGGCCAAGGTGGTAGGCCCCGTGGCCCAAGGCAATTAGATAAAGCCTTAAAGAAATCAGACGGAACAAGGCAGAAGTTTAATAAAATCTGAAACCCACAGCTGTCAAAGTACATGAAGCCTCATGCTCACACATATCAGGCATACATCACTACAGAATTGTTTAGCGTACGAAGGGCTGGCAGACGCTTTGCATGCCATTTTGGTGACAGGTTTAAAGACTATGCTGGTGCATGTGTGTGTGCATACATACACTTACACACACACACACACACATATATATGCATATATATGTATATATATGGTGTGTTTACATTGATGTAGGGATGTGCTAGTGGGAGAAAAGCAAAATTGCAAAGGCAGTGCTTGCCTTACATAGTCCCCAGTCACTTCTCATTTCCAACTCCTTCCTCACCCTCCTGTCCCACCCAAAACCCTAGACAGCTCAGCGTCCTCAACCCCCACCTGTGTGTTCCTTGTCACCGGCATGTAATCTTACTTTCTTATCCTTTACTCACATAACTGCCTCTCCCATGGAGTGGCTTAATTGAAGCCATAGTATAGCCTAACACGGAAAGGTAAAGTCCTGAATACGATCGAATGAGTCAAGGGTAGAGGTGGGGGCCAGGGAAACAGGAGAGAAACTTCCCTGATCAGGGGGGTCAAAGAAAGGAGGAGTCGGGGGCGCCTGGGTGGCTCAGTTGGGCAAGCTTCCAACTTCAGCTTAGGTCACGATCTCGTGGTCCGTGAGTTCGAGCCCCGCGTCGGGCTCTGTGCTGACAGCTCGGAGCCTGGAGCCTGCTTCAGATTCTGTGTCTCCCTCTCTCTCTGCCCCTCCCCTTCTCTCTCTCTCTCAAAAATGAATAAACATTGAAATAAATTTTAAAAAGAAAGAAAGAAAGGAGGAGTCTGAACACCTGAATAGTAGTAGTTTCATTGCTACCTCTTACTACATAGCACAAATCATCTGGGAATCCTTTTACTTGGAATCAGTCCCCCTCGTCTCTGTCTTCCGGGGTCTTTGAAATTGCCTCAAACAGAATGCATGTCAGGCTGCATAATCACCTCTGCCCACCTCACTCTCTGGACGGCGAGCTCCCCAAGCAAGGGGACCGTGTCTAGCACGGGTGCCCGGTAATATAGCGAGTGCTCCATACTGAATGCTTTGCAATGAACTTAACTATTCTGAATCGGTTTCTTACCCACAAAATGCCAAAATGCGGCTTCGTCCACTCATCCGTCCGTTTAATTTACTTGCCATTTACTGGACAACCCGCTAGGTGAAGGGCTGCGGGAAGCATACAGATGCATAATCTAGCAGCTCACTTAGAATCACGTTCCCTGCTTACCTCGCAGAACCATAAGAAGGAACAAAGAGATTGCGCATGTGCATGAGCTTTGGAAACTGTACCTGCTACCTGAGGGAAGGGTGCTTTTCATTCTTACTAATGGTGCCGTCCGGACGCTGCGTGCTCGTCTGGCTCGGCAAGGGTTAGTTTCACAGATTCTCCCAGTTTCCCTTCTCTGCAGCTCCCAGCAGATGTGTTAAGTGTCATCTTGGAACCGTTCCAGGTTCCCTCTTTAAGACTCAGAAGGTTCAATATTTCCTGCACGCAGCAGGCCGCTCTAGTCTGGCATGACATCAGGGACTCTGAAGGGTTCACTCCCCACGCATCCCTCAGTCTGGGATTGTCTGGGCCTCCATCCCAGCTTGTCCAGGTTCCATGGAGCTTCCTTGGAAAGTAGGGGGAAAGTTCCAGCAGAGGCTGCCACGGCAGCCCCCGCCCCCCACCCCTACCCCTCCAGCTTGTATCCAAGATCACCTGCTCTCCGACTCCCTCAGAAGCACCAGCTAAGGAAGAGAAATCCCGCTGCCCGCTGCCCGCTGCCCTCTGCTTCCTGGAGCAGCCCAAGCCCCACCGTAGGCAGGCAGAGCATCCAGGATGACTCAAGGCTCAGGCGTGGTTGATGGTGGAATTAGTGTCTTTGAGGGGGTATCTGTGGGAAAACGAGCAAACAGCAGCCAACGGAGTCCCCTGAATGCTTGCTGAGCCAATATCATGGGAGATGGGAGTTGGCTCCCCTGCACTGTGTGGGTAGGAAGACCCCATCTGCCTCTTCGGGGAGAACTGCCTCCCTGTGACTGGTCAGAGCCAATGCCTCCTTTTCCCTAGAGCAGCAGCACAAATGGAACCCATTTCCTCCTCCAAACGCTAATGTGGGGAAGGAAGGAGTTCTGAGGGATCTTTGGGAGCATTTCAATGTGCACTCACCATCTCGTCCCCTCTTCTTTCCTCCTTCTCTTTAATTAATTTGCCTAATCACTTGCACAGGCCGAATACACGGGACACACTCTGGACTCATGTCTGCATTTAAACAGGAAGCGGTTTTGTGCCCGTGAATGTGATCTCTTCCTGACTTTCTCCCATCCTTTGTCTTTCTTTTCCTTTTACTCTCCCACGCCCTCCTGACATTTCTTTTATCCCCAACCCTCCCATACTTGGTGGGTTACGAAGTCACTTACAACCTCCCTCCATCAAACACCCGCCCGCTTCCCCAACCTCATCAATTCAGTTGAACGAGTATACACCACAGTAGAAAGGAAAGTAAGATGCACTGAGCTCCCATGAGGCACCAGGTGTGGCGCAAGGACACAGAATACACACAGATAAGCTCCCCGTCCCCATAAAGCTCATCTATAGCCTGGGGACCGGAGCTGGTACTTGAGAACTACTTAATGCACAACATTCTAAGGCAGCGAAGGTGAAGGGCATGTCAGAAAAGTATACGGTATGAGTTACCGAGGCCCCGTAGCATGAGATCCAAACACCAGCCCATGAGAGATTCTCCCACAGATGGTCACTGATAGATGATCACCCTCCCTGTGGGAAGAATTCCAGCCCAAGGTATGAGTTCAAGCCCTGCCTTACCTGACCTTTGTTAAAGCTGTGACTTCTTCTTTAAAAAAAAAAAAAAAATTCACTTTTGAGAGAGAGAGAGAGAGAGAGAGAGAGAGAGAGAGACAGAATCCCAAGCAGGCTTCTCGCTACCAGCACGGAGACTGACGCGGGACTCGAATTCACAAACCGTGAGATCACGACCTGAGCTGAAGTGCAACCAAATGACCATGTACGTTTCCCTGTGCTGAAATGCTTTGAATCTGCGAATCCTTCCCCAAGCTTCGCTTTGTGACCCACGTCGCGGCAAAACTGTATTAAAATGGACCGTGGGCACAGGTAAATGTCAGCTGTGGTTTATTCAGGAGTCCAGATCCCTGAATTCTTGTCATAATGGTCTGCATTTGGGGCCAGAAGAGTTCATAATTATTCTTGGTATATATTCTGTGCCCAGCTACTAAAGTGCGGTCCGCTCTAAGCATTCGAGGCCATGGTATTTGGAAAGACAGACTGTTATTCAGTCTGTAGCCATCCTTACTGGAATCTTGTTCCGACAGAGCTTGAGCTGGATGAGCTAATGAGAGAGACCTTTTATCAAACCCTGGAGGTCAGCAGATGCGGGCTTTATGGGAAAAGTGAAAGAATGGGGGAAATTCTATCATGGTCATGAAAAGGCACTTACAGTAAACTCTGTTATCCATCAAGGGAGAGTAATAGGTTGTTCTGGTAGGTGGTGAATAGAGAGTCTTTACAGATGCTGCATGGATTATCAATCTTCAGAGACTGAAGGAAACATGGAAATACACCAAAAAGTTGCCACAAACAAGTGAAGCCTCTTCGAGGATCCCAAACCCCTCCGCACAAGCGTTACGACGCAAGTGGGAATTATCAGATTTGAAGTAGCATTTTTGCTATTGTCACAAAAATAGGGCTCCTGTTTCCTAATTCTGTTACTTTCAAAAATGATAATATTACTAAACATGATCTAGGTTGCCTCTCCATCCCAGTGGCTCACGACTGCCCTGCTCCTGCCCCATGCTCTAGCCACACTTGGCCATAACCATTTCTAGAAAAAGGCCAGGAGTGTTACTTTCATCGCACACTTGGGCTCAAAGATCTCTTCCCTCGGTGTGGAGGACCTCCTTGCTCTCACTCCCCTCCTTCCGAGCTCCTACTGCCAAGTGCCGCTGTGGTCTCTCTCATGAAGCCACCCATAATATTCCCCAAAAGATGTGCCTGTTCCCTTTTCAGAATGCCCAAAGCACTTCGTCTTCATCTCCCTCACGGCATTTATCGATGCTCTGCTCTTTGGACCACATGAATCTACCTAATCCGGGCACTTCTCTTTAAAGGAAGTTTGACATGTAATCTGCCTGTGGACATTAATGTTCTCATTACACTTCAACCTTCTGATAGGAATAGAAACTTTAATAAAGAAGCATCGCTAGCCTGTAATCTTCCAGGAAACTGTTGACATAGGCCACTTTATCCTGTTGGCTCTTTGTAGTTGTAGGTATTATTTCATTCATTCTCTCAACAAATAACGCTGAGCGCCAACTATGGGCTAGAAGCTGTTCAAGTTTTAGGGCTGCAGCAGTGGAACAAGGCCCGATGCTTAAACTCAGGGCGTTTATATTCCAGAGGAGGAACAGGATAAGAAAGCAAACAGACAACAAATAAGGCTCAGTGATAGAAAGGAAATAAATGAGCATGATGAGCGCACAGTACTTTAGGCGGGAGGGATGGTCAGGGAAGCCTGTTTGGAGGAGATGAGTATTTGGCTTGAAGAAGGTGAGTAAGCGACCCATGCAAATACGTGAGAGGAAAATATTCCAGGCAAAAGGAACAGCATGTGCAAAGACACTGAAGCAGGAGAATCCTTAGTGGAAGAGAGGCACAAGGAAAACAGTGCAGCAGGATAGGGTGGGACGGGGATAAGGCTGGGACAGGTGGCAGGAGATGAGCTCAGAGCGACAGCAGGGACCAGGTTGTAGGAACACAGGTGGTGGTAAGATTTGGATGTTACTCTGAGATTGAGACTACTGGAGGACGTGCAGCAGAAGTGGGATGTGAGTTAGCTGCTATGTTGAAAACAGACAGGAGAAGGCAGGAGTCGGGGGCAAGGCTGGGGGCACTGGGGGCCCCCACTGGGGGCACTGGGGCCAGTTAGGAGGCTACTGCCACAATCCAGGATGCTGGCACCTTGAACTAAGGTGATGGTGGTGAGGGTGGCAAGAAGTCATTGGCTCGGGGATATATATTTGAAGGCAGAGCTAGATGTTCCGCCGAAGGATTGGCCATGAAGTCTGAGAGAGACAACTCCAAGGTTCTTAGCCTGGTCGACCAGAAGAAAAGACTGCCATTCACTGAGACGGAGTACATTGTAGTAATAGGTTTTGGAGTGAGGGAGTTCCTTTTGGGGTATGTTAACACCTATTAGTTATCCAGGCAGAGATGGTGGGTGGGCAAGTAGGCATCTGAGATTGGCATTCTGGAAAGATACGCAGGCTGGATATAAATGCATAGGTTGCCAGCAAGCAGTATTTGTACTGGTCTGTTTGGGCTGCCATGGTGGCTTAATCAACAGGAATTTATTGCCCACAGTTCGGGAGAGTGAGAAGCCCAAGGTCAAGGTGCCAGCCAACCCAGTTCCCTAATGAGGGCCCTCTTCTCGACTTGGAGACAGTTGCCTTATCTCTGTGTCCTCACATGGCAGAGGGAGAAGAGAAGCCAAAAGGCCCATTTCCGAACACGATCCCATTGGGGGTTAGGAGTTCAACATATGAATTTGGGGTGGGGGGGGACTCAAACCAGTCCGTAGCCATATTTAATGCCATCAGACTCGTGTATAAAAGAGAGAGGAGGAGAGCATAGTGGGGGAAAGGACCAGAGAAGAAAGAGGAACCCTGGAGTGGTCCGAGGAGAGAAGGCAGGGCCAGCAACAATCACCGAGAAGGAATGCCCTTGGGAATGGGGGGGAGGGGGACCAGGAAGAGGGTGGTGTCCTGAGACCCAGGTGAAGAAAGCGTTTCAAGGAAGACAGATGGTCACTTGGGTCAAATGTTGCTGACAGATGAAGTGGGGTGAGGATACCAATTGACCATGCATTTAGCAACCGGCAGGTCCTGGTGCCCTTGACGAGAACGATTTTCTGTCAATCCTGAGTGTGGTATGTTCAAGAGAAAGTGAGACAGAGGGGACTGGAGCATCTCCTATCAGTCACTCTTTCCAAGCGTTTCACTGTGAAGGAGAGCAGAGCAGACATGTTCTGCTTTAGCTGAAGAACCACCTGGAGAACGGTCACTGCCTCCTGAGGGGAAAAGTGCTCCAAAGGCTGGCTGGCACTCCCCGGGGACATGCCTGTGGTCTAGAAACCCTGGAAACTGCTCCACCATCTACCCACTAAAATCGCAGAAGATACAGCCTCCCCGCAACACCCCAAGTTGGCAGTCCTATACCAGCCAGGCTGATTAAAACCACCTAACACCTCCTTTTCTCTTCCTTCTTGGGGCTACAGGCACCCTTTCATCTGGTTACAAAGACAATGACAATTCCCATCAGGTTTGTCGGAGAACCTGCAGGAGACCTGATGTAGGAACAGGTCAAGAACCCAAAGCCAACTGGAAAATTATACGATGAGCACGTCTCTGACTAAGGAGGACACAGGAAAGGGGACGAGTGATAAAGAACGAATGGGCAGGTATAAATAAATCCTCAGATGCCTAAATTCCAGAGCGTTTGGGCAACCCTACGGCAATCTGTCAGAGTTTCAACTACTTCTTCTAAATCTGTCATCAAATGGTGCCGTGAACCTATATTCTTTGCTGACAAGGGTTTCCCCATTGAAACATGCTTCACAACCACGATGTGCTTCACCTGCTTTTCAACGCGGCCTCTTTAACTGAGGCTGCAAAGTTGGCGGGAGGTGGCTCTCATCCTAAAGTGAAACTTTGCTATTTAGTTCAGGGGTTTTTGGGGTTTTGGTTTTTTAAGTTTATTTTTGAGAGACAGAGACAGAGCGCAAGTGGGGGAGGAGCAGAGAGAGGGGGAGACACAGAATCCCAAGCAGGCTCCAGGCTCCGACCTGTCAGCACAAGAGCCCGACATGGGGCTCGAACTCAAGAAACAATGAGATCATGACCTGAGCCAAAGCCGGACACTTGACCAATGGAGCCACCCAGGCGCCCCTTTTTATTTTTTATTTTATTTTATTTTATTTTATTTTATTTTATTTTATTTTATT
>NW_024412402.1:13520764-13529508 GCF_014898765.1 Herpailurus yagouaroundi | reverse complement strand
TTTTATTTTATTTTATTTTATTTTATTTTATTTTATTTTATTTTATTTTTGAGAGACAGAGCACAAGTGGGGGAGGAGCAGAGAGACAGGGAGACACAGAATCTAGTTCAGTTTGAAATTTCACCCAATTACTTTTTATTGAGCACCTACTAGGGCTGGATAGTATGCTACTTGGTGCAAGGATACAACTTAAAAAAAAAAAAAAGACTAAAACTTGCTTCCATGGATCTCACAGTCTAACTCAGTGGTTCTCAGCCAGGAGTGGTATTTGGGGGGGGGGGGGGGGCGCCGCGGCCGGGGGGCGGGGGGGAGGGTCTGGAGACATTTCTGATTGTCACTACTAAGGGAAGGTGCTGCTGGCATCTGGTGGGTAGAGGCCACAGGCGCTGCTAAACATCCTTCCGCGCATGGGACAGTCTCTAACCACAAAGAACGATCTGATCTAAAACGCCAGTGGTGCCCAGATTGAGAAACTCTATCTAAGGGACACGGTGGCACATTGTAAGTCTACTACGAGAGAGGCTATGATGAGCAACAATTCATGTTTCCAGAGATCCTTCAAGCTTTGTAGAGAGACAGCATCTTAGGTTCAGTAGCTAGACTCACGAGCAGTCTCGAGAATTATACTCCAGGGAAAACAGGGATTCCAGCAAGTTCCTGCGTGAGGATTTGGTTGCATTTGTAGGGCCTCCCAGAAGTAGGAAGTCTCTGTTGTATATCCTGTCATATTCGGTCCTTACAACAATCCTTGTCAGAGGCCTTCCATCTATTCACATAACTGTGATCCAAGAATAGCCCTCTTCTATTTGGGGAAGTCATTCTCTCCAACCAAGAGAGAGAAAGGGACAGGGCCAAAACTGCCAACCAAACAGCCAAACCAACCCTGGCAGTCACTGACGACTGATGCCCCAGGCAGATGTGCATCGCTCCTCAACACCTGTCTTCAGCAAACAGCATCGGTAGATCTCCACTTAAACTTGGAAACTAAGATCTCACTGCTCCTAACCTGCAGTGATCTGGCTCAAATCTAGGCCTTCTGACTGCAGATGCAGAAATCTTTCTGCTACGAGAGGCTGCTTCTTTGCCTAGTAACACCCTTACGGATGGAGCTTAGCCATTCACTAAGTGATTTTCACGTACGTTCTCTTTCCTCGTCAGGTATTTCTTCGGACAAATTCATGGAAAAGAGTGGAAAATGCTCTGGGGGCTTAGGCGGAAGGAGGGAGCCATCGCCTGTATTTTTATCTGTCATATTGACTCTTTATGTTCATACATAAATCACAGGGGAAGGACAGCTAACAGAACTACCTTGCATCCAAAGGGAGTCGGACTAAAGGGTTCATCCAGTGGCACCATACCTCACGTTTATGTGCCCTTAAAACAAAACAAAACAAAACAAAACAAAACAAAACAAAACAAAACAACAACAGCCAAACAAAACAAAAGCACCCGGAGGAATTCATTCAAGTCAGGTATGGCTTAAAACGACCAAGTTAACACTGAGCCACATGCTTTTGTTTAAAGGCAGATGGTCAGGTTTTGTTAATGCACCCAGAGCCAACTGCTGATACAAAGTGGTGCCCTATACATATAAACCAGCAAAGCCATTTTAGAACCCAGAGTTTGAAAGAGTCTATATAAATGTAAATCACCGACCCAAGGGAGCATAAAATCTACGGATGTGAAAATGGAGACTACTGTCCCTCTTCATCCAGCTCCAACTGGCCAGTGTGGGCTCACATGGCTTTCTCTCATCTGGGGAATCTCTGCAGCATGGATTTAGCTGGGCTTCCGCGTGCCAACATGTCAGCTGGCAGTGACCGGGTGACCTGTATTTCCTCTGCGAGGGTCTGTCAAAGCCAAGGGGGGTGTCAGATCTTGCGGAGACACTGAGTCGTCATGCATCTGACTTGTCACCCCTAGCGCTACTCTGATCCCTTGGATTCTCCAGCGGGAGTCTTCCAAGTGAATGCTGGGAGTGGCTTGGCCCCATAATTCAGCCTAATGGCCAGTAGGCCAGCTTTCTCCAGGGCCAAGCCCAAGCTCTAGTTGGAAAGGAAAGGCTTCTGAGAGCTGCATTAACTCTCTCATGCCACCAACGCTGTGTTGCCATCAGGGGTCCTATAGTAGCCACTCCCTAAATGGGACTGTTGGAGCATGAAAAAAGTTAAGTGAGCTTCTCCAGGTCCATCCTTCCCAACAGGGGAGGATGTGGCTCACAGGGGCAGGGGATTTATGGGAATAAAAGAGAATGTCTGCAAACTGCTCAGAGCTCCATGCAGGAAGAACCCAGAGAAGAACGATCTAGCTAAAGGCAATCGTTTTCTTCCTTTCCAACCGCGGTGTATTAATTGGGTACAAATCAGTCCACTTAATGCCAATTGACATTAAGCAATTTGCCATTTGATGGCAATTGAAAACCCATGCTTACTGCTCCAAACCCTCTTGATTGTTCCAAACAAATTTCCCATCCTAAAGTGGAAATGGATTTAATTTGATCTCTCCAGTCTGTTCGCCATTATGTGTAAAATAGTGACATTGGTCCCAGGAAATCAGCAGCTACCTGAGCAGTGTTCACAATGAAGGCTCTCAGTCAATGGCGAGAATGCAAAAGGAAGAGTTGCTATAGAGTTAAGGTTGCGGCCACAGACCTGGGGTAGCATGGTTGTTTTCTGTCGTTGTTGCTTACTGTTTTGATTTTGGTTTTCCTGCTCTGTTTCCTTAACAGCAGAGAAGCTTCGAGTTGAGAAAAGTCCTAGAAAGAATCTAGTTCCATTCTGTCACTTCTCCAGTGAGATAGCTAAAGCCTAAGGAAGTTTCATGACTGGCCCAGATAGTTAAGAATGCTAATCCGTTGTCTCCTCATTCCTGTGCCTTCTTTTTTCTCTCAGATCCCCACTCCCACGCCCCAGAAACCCAGCTCAGAGCTCTGTAGACAGAGAAGTAATAGAAAGAATATGTGGTCTTTTTTAAAAAAATGTTTATTTACTTTTGAGAGAGAGAGACAGAGAGAGAGAGAGAGACAGAGAGAGAGTGGGGGAGGGGCAGAGAGAGAGGGAGACACAGAATCTGAAGCAGGCTCCAAGCTGTCAGCACAGAGCCCAACTCGGGGCTTGAACTCGTGAACCACAAGATCATGATCTGAGCCAAAGCCGGACGCTTAACCGACTGAGCCACCCAGGCGCCGCGAGACTGTGTAGACTTATAACCCAAGGACTTGGAGTTCCAGTTACGCATCCGTGGCGCTTAACTTCTTGGGGACTCAGTTTCTTTATTGGTGAAAGGGCAATAAAGATCCACACCGGCCAGTATTTTTATGAGGACTGGATGAAATAACTTCTACAGAAGCACGTTAAAATTGCCAAGGAACATGACATTTAAGGCATTGCCTGACTGCAGCCCAGCCTAGACAGGAAGGACATGGGACACAGGTTGAAACCCAGGCAAGGAACAAACTTGGAGCAATTGACAGTAACACCCGGTGCTCTCCACACGTACTTGAAACCAAAAAAAAAAAAAAAAAAAAGATTACAGATTAGAAGGCTAAAAATACTTGCAGATGTTTGGCATGGCTGTGGTTAGCTTTTTGACTTTTGGAGCACATAACATCTAGGGATATTTGTTCCACTTGGTTTTAACTAAGTTGTCAGCATATTATTTGAAAACTTTCTAAATTCTGAAGATCTATTTTGCAGAAAGATGTCTAATCATTTATTTGAACAAAGCTATAAACATGGCCTCCGGGCTCACCCTACCATTATGCCTCTCAGTGAAAGGCACAGAACCCTACCCTTTATGCTGCTGGCAGGGCACCCAAAACCTTCATCAAAGTGCAGAAATGCCTACAGAAATGCCTGCCGATGGTACTTTCACAGGTATAGGCTTAAATGGAACCACACACAGCCGGGTCCTAGAAAAAGCCCCGGGTTGTTTCCCATTAGCTGTATGACTCAGAGTCACTCTACCTCTCTGAGCTTCTAAGAGACAAAAGGGGGATAAGTCACAGTATCAACCCCAGGATTAAAAGGGATCGCATCATCCGGTCTTAGCTCAAATATCCCCTGCTCAGAGGGGCGATAGCGGATGCTGTGACACGTCACCTCAGGGCTCAAGCATCGTGCCCATAGCTGCTGGGTGTGTTGGAAACCGACAGCTCACAGCTGGGCCCTTTCGTAGATTGCCCTCCTCTGCCCACCTCATTCAAGGCCTCACCCACTCACCCCCCAACTCAGCGCATGTACAACACTGGCCACTAAGAGGGTCTAGAGGCCAGCCCTCTGCCTCCGACTAGAGTCACAGCGAAGTTCCCCATGGCTCCGGAGGCTGAGGTTTTGCTGTGACCATGTAACAGCCCAGCTCCTCCCTCCCGCGAATACTGTTTCCTGTACTCCTGCATGGGTGTTGATCCGAAAAGAGAGCTCCGCGATACCCTCCCTATACGGTGATTCCCCAATCCAGAGTTGTCCTCCCAAGGAACCAACCTGCAGCAAGGACCCTTCCCTGCCACACCAATGTAGAACCACTCCTCCCCTGGTCACTGTCTATCCCATTGCTCTTGTCACTGAGAAAAACACCATTTGTCTAAACATGCATCGTCTACCCCTCTGCTGCTATGATATATGCTCCCTGAGGGAAGGGACTTGGTGTGTTTGGCCCACTGCTGTGTCCCTGGTACCTGGCACACAGTTGGGTGACACTCCTTAAATATTGTTGAATAGGGGCGCCTGGGTGGCGCAGTCGGTTAAGCGTCCGACTTCAGCCAGGTCACGATCTCGCGGTCCGTGAGTTCGAGCCCCGCGTCAGGCTCTGGGCTGATGGCTCAGAGCCTGGAGCCTGTTTCTGATTCTGTGTCTCCCTCTCTCTCTGCCCCTCCCCCGTTCATGCTCTGTCTCTCTCTGTCCCAAAAATAAATAAACGTTGAAAAAAAAAATTAAAAAAAAAAATATTGTTGAATAAAAGAATATTATGTGTTAAGAGCTTCCAGTCTAGTGAATACAATAAGCCGTACAAATGTTAGCTTATATGTTTGTAGGAACTGAATTTGTGCTTCAAGAAGGATGAATTAAAGATTATTAATGTGGAGGCTGAAGGACTCACCCAGTGACTCACTTATCAACAAATTAATGGATCCCGCCTCGGTTGACATTTCTGTTTGCCAATAATGGCAAAGTTATTTAAGTATCTCCATTATGGGTCCTCTGTATATCCAAAGAACACATTTAAACATAAAAAAAAAAAAAAAAGTTTGAATGCAACACCGTGTGTTTGTAGTCACCAGCAAATCCCATTTGGATAAACTAACAGCTCATAACTAAGGAAACAGCTATCGATAAAGTGAACAGGTTATTAGTTCAAGAACAGAGTGTTGTCTTTGGCAAGAGCAATTCACACGTTGATCCTCATAAAGTTCTGGGTCACAAAGGCTACAAGTCAGGAGATCCACCTGGTCTCTGATCCAAGCTCTGCCTCTAACTCCCCAAGTGACTCGGGTCACGTCACTGCACCTCTCTGGTCCTGAATGTTCTCATCTGTGACATGAGAAAGATGCTTTCTATCAACCCTTTTAACAATGACATGCTACATGCAGACCATACTACCAACTACGTCTAGGACACGGTTAAAAGATCTCATAGCCTACACGATATTTGCGGTGAAAAGTAGATAATCTATGATCTGAATCCAAGGTGGTACTTAAACCGATTTTGCATGATACTGGATAAATAACTGAAAAGGCAAATAACCTTGAGGCCAGTGGATGATAGGATATATATAACTACCTTTGATCTATGGGACGGGATCTGTTTTTCTAGGTCACAAGAGGCAGGTTTTTAAGACTGGTTCCTCCAAAAATCTCTCGAGAAATGCAACGGGTCTCCTTTTCTCGGTTGTGTGAACTAAACGAGGAGGTACCAGTCTCCATCCACTCTCGCTTCCGGTTTGGAGCCCTAGCTCAGAAAATTGCGACTTTTGTTTCCTACTTGCTCTTTCCTTCACAGCTTCTTTTTCCCTTCCTTCCCCATCCTCCCAATTGTGGTCACCCTTCAAGGCCCCACCTCTACCCTCTTCCCTGTGTGCTCATCTCAGATGATGATCTAATCCACCCACATAGTTTGGTTATGGCAAATGACTCCCATGGCTGTCCCTCCAGCCATGAGCTTGCAGTTTCGAAATCAAATTCCTAATTGCCTGCTGGACAGTTTCGCTGGCCATCTCAACATCTCAAACTCATATCTTAACGTAAACTTAACTTTTTTTTATCGTCCATATTTACTATCCACAGTTCCTGATGCTCACTTCCTTCCCTTGGTTTGTGGTGGCACTTGTATGCAAATTCCTGTTTCCCAACTCTAAATAGTCACTAAATCCCCCCTTTTTTTCTTTTCCCTGTCTTCTGCATATGCCCCATTTCCACTGCTCCCACCCTAAAAGAGGTCTTTTTTTTATGTTTATTTATTTATTTATTTTTATTTATTTTTTAAAGTTTATTTTATTTATTTTGAGTGAGTCGGAGACAGTGCAAACAGGAAAGGGGCAGAGAGAAAGGGAGAAAGGGAATCCCAAGCAGGCCTCTTGTTGCCAGTGAAGAGCCCGATGTGGGACTCGAACTTACAAAATCACGAGATCATGACCTGAGCTGAAACCGAGTCTGGCGCTTAACTGACTGAGGCACCCAGGTGCACCCCGTTTATTTATTTTTGAGGGGGGGGGGGAGAGAGAAAAAGAGAGAGAGGGAGGGAGGGAGAGAGGGAGGATCCCAAGCAGGTTCCGCACTGTCAGCACAAAGCCCAACCTGGAACTTGAACCATGAGATCATGACCTGAGCCAAAGTCTGACGCTCAACCAACTGAGCCACCCAGGCTCCCCAACAGAGGTGTTGAATAAGATGACCCATTCAGTAATCGATAACATGCATGTTACTATTCGAAAAGTTGAAATAAGCAATGGTATGAAAAAATATGTAGGCCCAACTCACTTAGATATGGCAATATGAGGGAAATTAGTAGCAAACCAGATCAAAAGCAATGAATAAAAAGACATTATGATCAAGTTGGGTGTATGCCAGGAATTCACATATAGCTTAACATTAGAAATCTGAGTAACACAATTCATGATATTAATAGACTGAAGGAGAAAAACCATATGCTAATACTCATAGCTCCACAGATACAGGAAAAAATATTAAAAATTGATAAAATTCAACACCCAAGCAATTTAAAAAGAAAAAAAAAACTTAGCAAACTAAGAATACAAGGGGATTTTTTTACATCTACCAAAAACTTCTCTCATACATTATTTTTAATGATCAAATGTTAAAAGTTTTATAGGAAAGTTGCAGAAATTCCCACTATCAACATGTCTGTCTTTATAATAGAAGTTCTAAACAGGACAGTAAGAAAAGTCTAAGAAACAGCAGGTATAAAAATTGAAAAGAAAAAATTGTTAGTACTTGCAGTCGACACGATTAGCTCTATGAAATAATAAAACAAAAGAAACTATAGGAAAAAATAGTAGATTTACATTGTTGTATATGGCATAAATATACAAAAATTAATTACCTTATAAATTAAACAAAAAAATGTTAATGTGATTTTGCAAATACCACTCACAACACCCAAAATAAAGTAACCAAATAATTTTCTTACAGAAAACGTACAAAGTCCTTAAGGACAAAATGATATAACATCATTGAAAAAATAGGGGCGCCTGGGTGGCGCAGTCGGTTAAGCGTCTGACTTCAACCAGGTCACGATCTCGTGGTCCGTGAGTTCGAGCCCCGCGTCAGGCTCTGGGCTGATGGCTCAGAGCCTGGAGCCTGGTTCCGATTCTGTGTCTCCCTCTCTCTCTGCACCTCCCCCCGTTCATGCTCTGACTCTCTCTGTCCCAAAAATAAATAAACGTTGAAAAAAAAAATTAAAAAAAAAAAAAAGAAAGAAAAAATACCTGAATGACCTAAACAAATAGAAGGATGTACCAAGTTCATGGATAAGAATATTCAATATCTTAAATAGGTCCATTATTCCTAAACTAATATATACATTCAAAAAAATTCCAATCAAAGTCCTAATATAATTTTTCATGTAACTTAAGAAGCCAAATTCTACAATTGTATGGAAGAGCAAAAGGCCGAAAAAAGGCGAAGACAATCTTAAAAAACATTTGCCCTAAATGATTTCAAGACTAACACTGTAGGGTTGGAAAAGGGATGGGCAAATAAAAAAACTTGCACACACACACAAAAACAGGCTACAGAGCTCAAAAATATATCCATATATATGAGGAAACTTTACATATGTGCGAGGAAATGTTGTCGATCGGGGGTGGGGGGGTGGGGGGGAAGGATGGGCAATTCAATAAATGGAGCTAGGGTAACTCATCCTTAGGAGTAAAGAAAAAAATTTCTACCCTATCCCACACCCATTGAAAGCAACTTACAGGTGGCTCAGTCGGTTGAACATCTGACTCCTGATTTCAGCTCAGGTCAAGATCTCACAGGTTGTGGGACTGAGCTCCCCATGGGGCTCCACACTCACAGCACAGAGCCTGCTGGGGATTCTCTCTCTCCCTTTCCCTCTGCCCCTCCCCCTCCCCGTCTCTCTCTTAAAATAAATAAATAAACTTTTTAAAAAGCCATTTCTGGGGCGCCTGGGTGGCGCAGTCGGTTAAGCGTCCGACTTCAGCCAGGTCACGATCTCGCGGTCCGTGGGTTCGAGCCCCGCGTCAGGCTCTGAGCCATCAGCCCAGAG
>NW_024412402.1:13507657-13520664 GCF_014898765.1 Herpailurus yagouaroundi | reverse complement strand
AAAAGTTTAAAAAAAAAAAAAAAAAAAAAGCCATTTCTAATAGAAACAAACATACAAAGATGGAAAGTTTTGGAAGAATTACAAGAGAATATGTTTATGGCTTTGTGATACAGGAGAATTCCTTGAAGATTCAAAGCATAATCAGACTATATTGAAATCCAAATATTTTGCACTTCAAAAGACATCATTAGAGGGGCTTTGGATTGTGGCAGGATGAAGCAGTTTTTCCAAAATACATACAACACTGGACAAATTGTCAAAATCAATCATTTCAAGGTCCTAGAAATCAACCAATGGTAGATAATACATTGGAAAGCTTTATTCTTGAAAAACTGCTAGAACTTTGGGTGAGAACAAGAGGGGTCTGTGGTCTTCTTGCCTGGGGCTGCTCAATCTATTTGCCCCAGTTTGACTGGTAAGCCTTGTAGTTTTGCCAGTGCTTAGCCAGCTGCAAAACTAGGAGCTTTGCTGCCAGAGAGATGAGGTTCAATTCATGATGGTGGTCGGAGGGACATGGGGAGCAAACACCCGGGGCTTTTCCAACTAAAAGTGGTGAATTCTATAGGAAATAAGAATTTCCTATGGCTTGAACTATAGGAAATAAATGAGGGAAACCCGTAACAGCTTGCTCGTCCAAGATTGCAACCTTAGCTGTGGTGAGTGATAGACCAATCCGAAATTTAATGGAGAGATCCAGGAAATGAAAATGCCATAGAAGCGCTGAAATCGACTCCCCACACATACCTTAGTGACTGCAAAACTACACACATGTGCAAGGGAGACCCAAGGAAGTCTGGAGATAAAATCCATGGGAGACCTGGGAACTGGTTGCACGTCTTAGTTTCCCTGCTCGCCCATAGATCATTTAGCACAGGGTAAAAGCCTCACTGAATCCAGAACAGCCTCTGCCCAGATCATTGGCTGGCCGCTGGCTATGCAGACACAGGGGTGACCTTTAAGAAGTCAAGATAAAAATTAAAGTAAGAACGAAAAATTTCAGCAGATACCTTAGTGACATCGCACCTTAAGGGAAACTGTCTTTCCACACCCCCACCAGCTCTTGGTGTTGCTAATCGTCTTAATTATAGCCGTTCGGGTGGGGACTTAGTGTTAGCTCATTGTGCTTTTAATTTACATTTCCTTACTGACTAATAATGCTGGGCATCATTCCATGTTAGCCATTCACATATCTCCTTCAGTGAAGTGTCTATTCAAATTATATGCCCACTTTTATTTATGTTTTTATTTTTTTAATGCTTATTTACTTTTGAGAGAGAGAGAGAGACAGGGACAGAATGCGAGCCAGGGAGGGGCAGAGAGAGAGAAGGAGACAGAATCTGAAACAGGCTTCGGGCTCTGAGCTGTCACTATAGAGCGCAAAGCTGGGCTCGAACTCAGAAACAGATCACAACCTGCGCTGAAGTTGGATGCTCAACCAACTAAGCCACCCAGGAGCCCTAATATGCCCACTTTTAAAATAGACATGCACTTTGGGGGCACCTGGGTGGTGCAGTCGGTTAAGCGTCCAACTCTTGATCTCGGGTCAGATTGTCATCTCACAGTTCGTGAGTTCAAGCCCTGCGTCAGGCTCTGCAACACTGGTGCTTGGGATTCTGTCTCTTCTTCTCTCTGACCCTCCCCCCCCCTTGTGCTCACTCTCTCTCTCTCTCCCAAAATAAATTAAAAAACTTACAAAAATGTTTTAAATATGCATACACTACTGATGGGGATGAAAAATGGTACAACCATTTTGTGAGATAGTTCAGCAGTTTCTTAAAGAGTGTTAAACACAGAATTAACATACAAATCAGCAACTCCACTCTAAATATCTACCTGAAAGACATCAAAATATACATTTACCCAGAAATTTGTACACAGATGTACATAACAAATTATTCATAATAGTTAAATTCTGTAAACCATACAAATATTGGAGTGGATAAACAAAATGATAGAGCCATACAATGGAATACTGGCCAGCAATAGAAAAGGAACGAACAACAGTAGTTGTATATGCAACATCAGGGATGAACTTCTTATATATTATATTAGATGAAAGAAGCCGGACATGAAAGACTATACATTGTATACTTCCAGGTATATGATATTTTTAGAAAAATCCAAACTAGAGACTCAAAGCAGATCAGTAGCTGCCTGGGGCTTCGGGTAGGAGGTGAGATTCACTGACAGTGGCCAAGAGGAAACTTTCAGGGGTGATGGAACTGCCCTAAAATTGCAGCGATGGTTGTCCAACCATATATTTATTTAAAACACATCAATCTGTCCATTACAGCGAGTAAATTTTGTGACTATACAAATTATAGATCAATAAAGCTTGCCTTAAGAAATAAGCCATCGTTGAGAAAGTAAGAAGTCAAGTTGTAGATTGGGAAAAGATATTTAACACATATATAATTATAGAAGGATTAGAAGAACCCAGAATATATATGTGTCTGTGTGTGTGTGTGTACGTGTATCCATATATATCCATATATATGGACTCTTACAAATCAAGTAGAAATAAGAAACACAATACCGAAAAGAGAAAAGGGGGCAAAAGTGATGAACGAGCCTTGCACAAAGGAAACCTGAACGGGCAATAATCACAACATCTAAAAGACAATCAATCTCATGGTAATCAAGTAAAATGTAAGTTAAAACCACAATGAGATACCAAGTGGTGCCAGGGAAAAAATTAAAAATCTTGATCACATCAAACGTTGGCAACGATATGGAGGAATAAGAATTCTTAAACACTGCTGGCGAGACTATAAATAGTCACTATGGAGAGCAATTTGGCAACGTCTCCCAATGTTGAAGCCCCGCACTCTTCAGGACTGAGCTGTTCCATTGCTACGCAAACACACATACACACACACACACACACACACACACACACACCCCGAAATGTTGAAGCCCCGCACTCTTCAGGACTGAGCTGTTCCATTGCTACGCAAACACACACAGACACACAGACACACACACACACACACACACACACACACACACACCCCGAAATTCTCACACATACTCCACAAGATACGAGAACGTTCATAATAGTAACTGGTGTCGGTGTCAGATTAAATCCTTTATTCTGAATAGCCTTAGGCAGAAATTTCTTCAATCTCACTCAGTTTTAATTTCCCTACTAGTAAAAGGGGGATAACCATACCTGCTCACCAGAGATGCCGTGCGGGTTAAAAGAGCCAAATGCGTATGACGAATGTAGCACAGTGTCTGAGACTTACTAGACCCTCAAGGAACATAATTTCCCTTCCCTCCGTGTACTAAATGGATGTTCATATCCTTAATTAACTGGAGGCAATACCTCCACCATAAGCGAGGCTGGAGCCTACAGCGAAGCAAGTGGGTTCTTTCAAAATATTTAAGCTCCCATTTCGTCTCTTTGGGTGCTTTCCAGAAAGTGCACCACACCATGCTTCACAAAGAATTTAGAACCGGAAGCAAAAGGTATGTCGCGGGAAGAGGGATGCAGGGACACTGAGACAGTTACAAGGTTAGGAAGCCGTTGGTCACAGACTTTGCTCCACCTGGATCTCAGTATGAATTAAATCTAATTATGTTTGGCTTAAAGCAGCATTTGTGTTACGTTCAAATGGGTCTCGGTAGTTTTAAGGGGTAAATGTGCTTACATCCGTTCAATGGGACACACTGATTCCTGCTCCTTAAAAACATACAAGACCATCTTCATTTATCTTACGAGGTAAGAAGACCAGCGATGTTATGGAGGTCAAAGTAAATTTGTTGGCCCTTTCTCATTTAACTTTACAAGGAAGCTCACAGCAAATGAGGATAAAAATGTGGCTGATTTCACAAGCATGATGGTACGTCCTCCTCTTACAAATGAATGTCAGGCTAGAAGTCTGGTTATTCCGAGCGAGCCCTAACTAACGCAAATTGTCCATGTGAACATGTCAGAACTGGGAGCCACACAGAGCCAGCAGGAAGGGAGGAGGGTAGAATGCACTGGATAGGAAGAGGGTGGGTTTCAGACTCCAGCCCCCGGTGTGCTTACTTACTGGCTATGCCTTCTGAGCAAGCCCCTCAGAGCTTTCAGGCCTCCGTGAGAAGCAGTGATGTGCGTGCTCCAGTTCCGGGTTCTGAAGCTCATCACGTCCTTCTCAAACCCCAGTTGCAGAAGTCCTATTCCAGGGCATCTTTTAAGACCCCCGGAGAACAGAAAGACCTGTACTGGATATACAAATGGGTACCAACGAAGTATGGGAGACAGGGAACAAAGAGAGGAATTTAGAAGATGCGTAAACGTTACAAATGCATAAATGATAGGGGCGCCTGGGTGGCTCAGTCGGTTGAGCGTCTGACTTCAGCCCAGGTCATGATCTCACAGTTCATGGGTTCGAGCCCCACTTCGGGCTCTGTGCTGACAACTCGGAGCCTGGAGCCTGCTTCGGATTCTGTGTCTCCCTCTCTCTGTTCTCTCTCTCTCTTCCCCCACTTGCACTCTCTCTCTCTCTCTCTCTCTCTCAAAAATAAATCAAGATTAAAAAAAATTTTTTTTAGGCATAAAAAATAGACATGCATTTTTTTTTTTCAATGGCGTTCAATTGCAGTGGATACATTTAATTAAAAGAATGCCTCCATAAGTTCAAGGAGGTCCAGGTGAGGTACCTACTTTACAGTCTGAACTCTTGAACTGACTAAATGTGTGACTTTGGGTCGGTCACTTTCCTTCTCGTGGCTTCCATTGTCTTCTCTGTAAAAGGAGGGGCTCAGCCAGATGGTTTCCAGGCAAAGCAATGTGATGAACCTAAGTTTAGAGGTAAATACCACATAACTGTCTGTATAAGCCTTGAGGGATCTGGGAGGAATCAAGGCAGGTCAGAAATGGGCGGGGCTTCCCTCTTAGACCCTCTCCCCTTTCCAGAGTGCGCCCCTCCCCAGCAGACTTCCCAGACCACGCTGGCGTTGCCAGAGGGCTGCTGGGAATTTCTCTGCAGAACCCTGTTCCCAAACGAACTCCCAGGAGGTTGGGGGAAGGAGAAGGGTGCCAGTTTAAAGCAGGTCTGATATGATCCAGGACCTGCTAGGGTTTCAGCTGCCTGTTTTCTGGCAATCTGCAGAGAAATTAAAGAGATTCTTGTAGAGGTTAAATGGCTGTAGTCCTAGGGAGGGGACTCTGTTGCTCAGAAAGAAACACAAAGACGAGATTCATCTTGCTCAAGAATTATAAATAGAACAGTCAGATTAGATTCGGCAGAGGAATGGGGGCACCAGGAAGGAGCCAAGTTCTCTCCGAATAAAGAGGCAAGGCTCCAAAGACTCCCAAAGCAGGCTTTCAAAAGGGGAAAAAAGGAGCGATGGGAAAGAAGAAAACTTCAAAAAAAAAAAAAAAAATGGGCCTTTTCTTTTAACCCACAACTTTTTATCAGGCAAGAAGGCAAAATCATCAGTTCCCTGAAAGAGAGATTAAAAGTAAATTATCACCCCATAAGGAGCCGTTCCCTGTGAAAGGAATGAAAATAGTTTACTGCTCTACGGAAAATGCAGACGGCTTCCAAACTTTAGGTTAAAAACTTGGCAAGGGGAGTTTGGCCTCCCTGTGCGTCTGTCTTAGAGATGTTTATCCAGCGGATGGAGATACTGAGATGGGTCTGGTTTTCAGGTTTGTTTTTCTTTGTTCGGCATAAGGTTTCCATCAGATACAGTCTGCAAACTGGCGCAAGCCGGGAGGCTGCTGGAGGAGAGGCCGTGATTTAACTGCAGGCGACTCTGCCTACACCTTAGTAGCAACAAAGCCACAGTGCAGAGACCAAGCTGGAAACCGCGCTGGGGGCTGCTGGAGGGCCTACTGGCTCCTGACTCCAAAGACCTTCCTCCCAGGTCTCCTTCCAGCATTAAATGCCATATGGTCTTAGACAAGTCACTTGACCTGTCTGAGTTGCAGATTCCCCATCTGTTGCTCAGTGAGTCTGGCTTACGCCCCCATCTCAAAGTTGTTCAAGGAAGTAATATAAAATACAAGTTCTGTAGAAATGCCATCAGTAGTCGAGGCAAAAACAGCTCCCGTCCAGGGGGCCTCGGTGCTTTCTACAAAACACGGATACCGGGGGCTGCTTGGCCACGTTGTACATTTCCCGTTCGCCAGGATTCCTCTTGTAAAAGGAGGCCCACAGGGGGCATGAAACACAGAGATTTCAGGTTTTAGGCCAAGACAGGCTACAGTTTGAATCCTTCCCTCCTGTCTCATTCATTAGGTATAGAACATCGGGGGGGGAAAGTTTCTGAAACTTTCTGGATCTCAGTTTACTTCACTGTGAAATGGGAATAATGCTGGCTCCACAGGTTTGCCGCGAGGACTCGTAAAAATGGTAGAAAGTATGCCCATGTGCTCAATAAAATATGGCTGTTGTGAATCATCACCCACCACTACGGTCACCAATTTTATTCCTTCTGGATTAAATCCGACGCACACTCCTTGATTTATTCATACACGCCTAGCTGCAATTTAAGCCTTTTTGTTTTGTTAAAAATATGTCTTTTTTTTCTTATCGTACTTCCACTTCCAGGAAGACAGAGTGGGCACACGTTTCCCTATTCCTCCCACAAACTACAACACAAGAGCCTGGCCGTCATACGTGACACGAACACGAGACTCTAAAACGTGGAGAAAAGGCAGAAGCCCGGCTAGGGGCCTCAGGACCCAAGAAACAAGGCAGGGTTGCGTTCTCTGGGTTTTCGTTTTGCTTCACATATGCCAGGCTTGGAGCTGAAGAAACTAAAACCTCAGACACGGCAACAGGCACAGATTAAAAATAACGTCAACAGCAGCCTGTGCGCCGTAGCCAAGGGACCAGGAAAGAGGCAGTCAAGCAAGATGGAAAACTTTTAGACAATAATCTCTCTACTCCTGCCAAAAAGCACAGAGAACACTGTGGCCTTACCCCCACCCATGCCAGCAAAGGCCAGCGAGGAACCTAGATTTCTATCCTTATCAGGCTATAGTGAGGCACCCACCACCCCCGTCAGGCGTTGTCACAAAAGACCAAGTAGGAAGCTGCACCTTTTATCCCTGCCAGGCGGTAACCCCACCTCCCCACAGTGACACAGGAGACCATGTGGGGGGCCTGGACCTCCACTCCCACCCAGACCGTTGAGGCACCCCTCCGCATCCCCACTGGGGTAGTATCAGAGGAGGACTGGCGGGGAGTCCGAACTTTCACCACTGCCCACCTGTAACAAGGACACCTCCCCATGGTGTCAGTGTGGCCGGATGGAGGGCAGTAACAAGGCACATCAACCCCTCCCAGCCAGCTTGGGAGGTATTAGTGGGGAGCTAGAACTCCCACTAATGACAAGGGATCCCCCCCACTGGATGTCAATGGAGGCTCGGTGAGGAACCTGTGCATTTGCCTTTGCCAGGCATTATCAAAAGAGGGCCCTCGGGCGCCCGGGTGGCTCACTTCAGTTAAGCGTCCGACCTCGGCTCAGGTCATGATCTCACGGTTTGTGGGTTCGAGTCCCACGGGGGGCTCTGTGCTGACAGCTCGGAGCCCAGAGCCTGCTTCGGATTCTGTGTCTTGAAGTGGTGTCAGAGAAAGCCAGCTAAAATGGAATGTTTACCTAAGATCCAGAATATCATAACATATACAAATGTGATCAGTTTTCAACTGGAAATTCCTCATCGTACCAACAGCCAGAAAAATTGGCAAGAAAATACATAAAAATACATCAATAGGTGGTAACATCAACACCAAAATGACAGAGATACTGGAAGTCTAAAGAGGCCACGATAAAAATGTTTCCGGGAACAATTACGGACATGCTTAAAACGAATGAAAAAGAAAGCACTAGAAACCCTCAAATAAACACAGGATAAAAAGAATTAAATAGAAATTTTAGGGCCAAAAGTAAAATAATTAGAATGGAAACGCATGAAATAGAATCGGATGAAACTCCATTTAAGACAGAGATTGGCAGAATGGATAAAAACACATGACCCAACTACATGTTGTCTGTAAGTGACTCACTTCAGATCCAGATCTAGAAATAGGTTGCAAGTGAAAGGGTGGGAAGAGATATTCCATGCAAACCAAAAAGTAACCAAAAGAAAGCAGGGGTAGCTATCCTAATATCAAACACAACAGATTTTTAAACCCAAAAAAGGTCACAAGTACAAAGAAGGGCATTATGTACTAATAAAAGGTTCAATACAACAAGAAGACATAACAATTATAAACATATAAGCACTAGTAACAGACCAGAAAAATATATGAAGCAAAAATTGACAGAACTGAAATGAGAAATAGTCCTACAGTAATAACAGGAGTTTAGTAGACTACTGTCGATAACGGCTGGAACAACTGGAGAGAAGTGAGGAAACAGAGGGTTTGAACAATATAATAAACTAACAAGATCTAACAGACATAAACAGAACACTCGACCCAACAACAATAGAATGTACGTTATTCTCAAGTGCACGGGGACGTTTTCCAGGATAAGCCATGTTAGCCCCCAATACTAAATGCCAATCGGTTTTTAATTAATTTTTATTTTTATTTTTTTTAATGTTTATTTATTTTTGAGACAGAGAGAGACACAGCATGAACGGGGGAGGGTCAGAGAGAGAGGGAGACACAGAATCGGAAACAGGCTCCAGGCTCTGAGCGGTCAGCACAGAGCCCGACGCGGGGCTTGAACTCACGGACCGCGAGATCATGACCTGAGCCGAAGTCGGACGCGCAACTGACTGAGCCACCCAGGCGCCCCAAATGCCAATCGATTTTTAAAGGCAAAAGCCATACAACATATCTCCTCTGACCACAATGGGATGGAGCTAGAAGTCAATAAAAGGAGAAAAATTGGAAAATTCACAAAGTTGTTAAGATTAAGCAATACACTTTTTGAACAACCAATGGGTAAAATAAAAAACCAAAATGGAAATTAGAACATCTTGAGACAAAAAAGGAAAACACAAGGTGCCCAAACTTATGGGATGCAGTGAAAGCAGTGCTAAGGAGGAAATTTATAGCTAAAAGTGCTCACATTAACAAAGAAAAAAGACTGGGGCACCTGGGTGGCTCCATTGGTCGAGTCTCTGACTCTTGCTTTCAGCTCAGATCATGATCCCAGTGTTATGGGATCGAGCCCCATGTCAGGCTCTACACTGAGCATGGAACCTGCTTTGGGATTCTCCCCCCCTTCCCCCGCCCGTCTCCCCTGTTTGCACTCTCTCTGTCTCTCTCTCTCTAAGAAGAATAAAAAATAAAGAATAAATGAAAATAAATTAAAAAAAAGAAAGTGATGAGTTTAAAAGAAGAAGAAAAAATTCATATCAACAATCTAACTTTAAAAATTAGTAAGCTAGAAAAAGACCAAACTAAACCGAAAACTAGCAGAAGGAAAGAATTAATAAAAATTAGAGCAGAGATAAAGGATTTTAAGGTAATCATAAGCCAACAAGCTAGATAACCTAGATGAAATGGACAAATTTCTAGAAATTTCTAGAAATACAAAATCTACCAAGACTAAATCATGAAGAAATAGAAATCCTGAATAGACCTATAACTAGTAAGGAAATTAAAAAAGCAATTAAAAATCTCCCAACAACAACAAAAGCCCAGACCTGCTGGCTTCAGGAGTGAATTCTACCAACCTTTTAAAGAACACTAAGTCTTCTCAAAAAAAATTGAAAATGAGGGGACATTTCCAAATTCATTCTATGAAGCTAGAATTGCTCTGATGCCAGAGCCAAAGACAATGCAAAATTACAAACCAGTATCCATTGTGGACATTGATGCAAAAATCCTCAACAAAGTACTAACAAACCGAATTCACCAGCATATTAAGAATTTATATACTACGACTAAGTTGGATTTATTTCTGGAATACAAAGATGGTTCAACATACAAAAATCAATCCTGTAATACAACACGTTAATAGAATGAAGAAAAAAACCAACGCATGATCATTTCAATTGCTACAGAAAAGGCATTTGATAAAATTCAATAAATTCAATACTCTTTCATGATAAAAACACTCAACACACGAGGAACAGAAGGAAACTACCTCAACATGATAAAAGCTATATAAAACCCCACAACAAATATCATACTCAATGATGAAAGACTGAAAGCTTTTCTTCTGTGATCAGAAATAAGGCAAGGATGCCCACTCAATCACTTCTATTCAACATAGTACTGGAAGTTCTAGCCAGAGCACTTAGGCAAGAAAATAAAATAAAGGTATACAAATTGGAAAGAAAAAGGAAATATATCTATTCACAGATGCTATAATTTTATATGTATAATATACTAAAGATTCCATATCAGAATAAAACTATTAGAATTAATAAATGAATTCAGCAAAGTAATAGAATACAAAATCAGCACACAAAAGTAACTTATATTTCTATATACTAACAATGAACAATATCAAAAAGAAATTAAAAAACAATTATATTACAATAGCATCAAAAATATTTAGAAATGAACTTAAACAAGAAGGTAAAAGACTTATACAGTGAAAACTACAAAACATTGCAGAAAGAAATTAGACATAAATAAATGGAAAAATATCCCATGTTCATGGATTGAGAGACTTAACATTGTTCAGATGTCACTATCACCCAAAGTGATCTTCTACAAATTCAATGCAATCTCTATCAAAATCCCAACAATGTGTTTGCAGAAATAGAAAAACCCATCCCAAAATTTATACAGAATCTTAAGAGACAGCAAATCATTAAAACAATCTTCAAAAAGAACAAAGTTGGAGGATTCACATTTCCTGATTTCAAAACTTACTACACACATAAATTTGATAACGTTGAGATGAAATGGATCAATTCCTTGAGAAACAGAAACTACCACGACTTGTCCAATATGAAGTAGATAATTTGAATATTCCTATAATTATTAAAGAGACTGGATTCATAACTAAGAAATTCACCCAAAATAAATCTCTGCACCAGTTAGTTTCAATGGAGAATTCAATCAAACATTTAAAGAAAGATTGACACCAATTTTAAACAATCTCTTCCAGAAAACAGAAGAGGAAAGAACACCTTACAATTTATTTTATAAAGCTAATATCACTTTGATATCAGTCAAAGACAGTACAAAATCAGTCAAAGACAATACAAAAAAAGAAAACTATAGTCCAATATCCTTCAAGAATATGCACACAAAAATTCTTAACAAGATATCATCAAATAGAATCCAGCAATTAATAAAAAGAAGTATTCATCACAACCAGGTGGAGTTAATTCCAGGGATGCAAGGCTGGTCCAATATTCAACTATCAATCAATGTGATTCATCATATTAATGGACTAGAAGACTAAAATCATATGGTCATATCAATCAATGCAGAAAAAGCACTTGATGAAATTCAATACCCATTCATGATTCTTTAAAAAAAAAAAAAAAACTCTGAGAAAAAAACCGAAATAGGGAACTTTCTAAATTTGATAAAGACCATCTACAACAAACCAATGGCTACCATTAAACAGTGGAAGACTAAATGTTTTCCTCCTAAGATCAGGAATAAAATAGGGACATCTGCTCCCAGTCTTAGTCAACATAGTGCTGGGATTTCTAAATGCAGTAACACAGTAGGCAAGAAAAGGAAATAAAAGACATACCAATTGGAAAAGAAGAAATAATATTGTTTTCACTTACAGATAGAATGTTTGTCCAAGACTCCTAAACTGATAAGTAACTTCAGCAACATTGCAGGATAAAAGATGAATATAATTTTAAAAAAATTTTTTTAATGTTTTATTTATTTTTGAGACAGAGACAGAGAACGAGTGTGGGAGGGGCAGAGAGAGAGGGAGACACAGGATCTGAAGCAGGTTCTAGGCTCCAAGCGGTCAGCACAAAGCCCGACACGGGGCTTGAACTTACAAACTGGAAGATCATGACCTCAGAGATCAACCAACTGAGCCACCCAGGCGCCCCAAGATGAACATAAATTTTTATATTTATAAATAAATATATTTTATACATTTATATATTATACATACCTAAATATAAACATGTTTTTCTATTTCTACACATTAGCAATGAATATATGACACTGAAATTATAATACCATTTACAATCACTCAAAAAAAATTAAATGCTTATGTGCAAATCTAACAAAACATGTACAGGGGCTTATATGTTGACAACTGCAGAACAATGATGACAGAAATCAAAGAAAATCTAAATGCATGAGTGACACGTTGTTCTCATGGATTTGAAAACTTAACATAGTAAAAGATGTCACATCTCCCCCGAATTTATATACAGGTTTAATGTATTTCCTAACAAAATCATAGAAAGGCTTTTTGGCAGCCATAGGTAAGATTATTCTAAAACTTACATGGAAAGGCCAACTAAATAGTTAAAGCAATTTTGAAAAGAGGGAATAAAATACGACTCTATTTTCAAGACTTTTTATATGGCTACAATAATCAAGATTGATACTAGCAGAGGGAGTAGACACACAGATCAATGGAATGGAATAAAGAACACGGAAACAGACTTACACGAATATGCCCAGCTGATCTGACAAAAACGCCAAAGTAATTCAGTGGAGAGGGGGAAGAAGGGAAGGAGAGGGAGGAGTGGAGAAAGAGGAGGACGTCATAAACTTAACCTCCCTTTTTTTTTTTATTTTTTTCTTTACTGTTTATTTTTTATTTTTGAGACAGAGACAGAGCATGAACAGGGGAGGGGCAGAGAGAGAGAGAGAGAGAGAGAGAGAGAGAGAGAGGGAGACACAGAATCCGAAACAGGCCCCAGGCTCTGAGCTGTCAGCACAGAGCCCGACGTGGGGCTCGAACCCATGAACTGTGAGATCATGACCTGAGCCGAAGTCGGACGCTTAACCGACTGAGCCACCCAGGCGCCCCTAATCTCCCTCTTTAAACAAAAATTTAGTCAACGTGGGCACCTGAGTGGCTCAGTCGGTTAAGCGTCCGACTTCGGCTCAAGTCATGATCTCACAGTTCATGGGTTCGAGCCCCGCGTCGGGCTCTGT
>NW_024412402.1:13498300-13507557 GCF_014898765.1 Herpailurus yagouaroundi | reverse complement strand
GACTGAGCCACCCAGGCGCCCCTAATCTCCCTCTTTAAACAAAAATTAAGTCAACGTGGGGCACCTGAGTGGCTCAGTCGGTTAAGCGTCCGACTTCGGCTCAAGTCATGATCTCACAGTTCATGGGTTCGAGCCCCGCGTCGGGCTCTGTGCTGACGGTGCAGAGCCTGGAGTGTGCTTGGGATTCTGTGTCTCCCTCTCTCTTTGCCTCTTCCCCACTTGCTCTCTCTCTCTCTCTCTGAAAAATAAATACACATTGAAAAAATTAAGTCAAAATGGATCACAGGCTTAAACATTTAAAAAAAAAAAAGTATAAAGCTTAAAAAAAATAGAAAAGTATAAAACTTAAAAAATAGGACAGGGGTGCCTGGGTGGCTCAATCCATTAAGCCTCCAGCTCTTGATTTCAGCTCAGGTCATGATCCTACTGTCAGCAGGAATGGAGTCTGCTTAAGATTCTCTCTCCCCCTCTCCCTCTGCACCCCTTCAAAAAAGAAAAAGAACAAAATCTTCGGAAACTAGGCTAAGCAAAGAGACCCTACACTGGACCCCAGAAGCACAATCCATAAAAGGAAAAATTGATAAGTTGGACTTTATCAAAATTACAAACCTTTGCTTAGTGAAAGATAAGAGGATAAAAGACAAGCTAGATGCTGGGAAGAAATCTTTGAAAACGACATATCCAACAAATAACTAGTATCTAGAATATACAAAGATCTCTCAAATCTGTTGAGATTTCAACAGCAAAAACCCCCAAACGCTCCAATGTGCAAAACCCCCGAAGAGACATTTCACTAAAGAGAATATATAGATGGCAAATAAGTACATGAAAATATATTAGCCATTAGGGAAATGCAAGTTAAAACCACAGTGAGGTAACAGTATACACCTCACCAAGCTGGTGAGGGTGCAGAAAAATTGCATCACTCATATGTTGCCAGTGGGGTATAAAGTGGCAGTCTGGGAAAGAGTTTGCTACTTTATTTATTTATTTTTTATTTTTTTTAATTTTTTTTTCAACGTTTTATTTTATTTTTGGGACAGAGAAAGACAGAGCATGAACGGGGGAGGGGCAGAGAGAGAAGGAGACACAGAATCGGAAACAGGCTCCAGGCTCTGAGCCATCAGCCAAGTGCCCGACGTGGGGCTCGATCTCAGGGACCGCGAGATCGGGACCTGGCTGAAGTCGGACGCTTAACCGACTGCGCCACCCAGGCGCCCCTTATTTTATTTTTTTTTTAACGTTTATTTATTTTTGAGACAGAGAGAGACAGAGCATGAACGGGGGAGGGGCAGAGAGAGAGGGAGACAGAGAATCGGAAGCAGGCTCCAGGTTCTGAGCCATCAGCCCAGAGCCCGACGCGGGGCTCGAACTCACGGACCGCGAGATCGTGACCTGAGCTGAAGTCGGACGCTTAACCGACTGAGCCTCCCAGGCGCCCCGCTACTTTCTTTAAGCACCAAACAGGCAACTGCCATATGACTCAGAAAATGCAATACTGGGCATTTATCCCCAAGAAATTAAAAATTATACTCACACCAAAAACCTGGACACAACTGTTCTTTGCAGTTTTATTCATAACAATGTATTCCTAATAGTGAAAAAGCTGGAAACCACCCAGATGTCCTTCTGTAGCTGAACAGTTAAACAACATGTGGTATATCCATACCCTGGAATACACAACAACGTGGGTTGTTGTATACCCAATATACACAACAATGGGGTGAACTTCCAGAGCATTGCACGTTGTCTGATTCCACGCATATAAATTGCTTACTATGGGGGCGCCTTGGTGGCTCAGTCTTTTGAGCATCTGACTTTGGCTCAGGTCATGATCTCACAGTTCGTGGGTTCGAGCCCCGCGTCAGGCTCTGTGCTGACAGCCTGGGATGATGGGATTTTGACTGTATCAATGTCAGTATCCTGGTTGTGATATTGTGCAATAGCTTTCCCCGATGTTACTTACCTGGAGGAGAAATGGACCGAGGGTAATGGTATCACGCTGTGCTATTTCTTGCAACTGCCTGTGAATCTATAATCATCTCAAGATTAACAGTTTACTATTCAAAAAAAGTGATCCACAGAAATCTGGGAATTACATATATAGAAAAATAATAAAAATCATGTGTTTCTCCACCACTCAGAGATAACCACTTTTTAATACCCAGGCATATTTAACAAAAGTTTAAAAAAAATCTTTCTGAGCATGAATAATTTCAAAGAAAGAGAACACTTATTCAATGGAAGCGATTGTACGCCCCACCATGAAAATTGTTTTACTTAAGAAACTCCTTTTCCTACAATGGCCTTCCATATATATATATACATATATATATATATGTATATATATATATGTCATATCTCCTATTAAATTTTATGTGCAATATACATTATTAATATATATAGTTATCTTACATGTAACAAATAAGGAACTGGCTCACACAATTATGGAGGCTGTGAAGTCCCAAGGTATACAGTTGCAGGCTGGAGATGCAGGAGAGCTGATGGTGTAGTTTCAGTCCAGAAGCCAGCAGACTCAAGACCCAAGAAGAGCCAGTGTGTTCATTCAAGTTCAAGTCCAAAAGCAGCAAAAGACCAATATCTCCACTTACGGCAATCAGGCAGGTGTCTTCTCTTACTCATGAGAGGATCAGCCTTTCTGTTCTATCCAGGCCTTCAACTGATTGCACGAGGCCCACCCACATTAGGCAATCTGATGTCGTCTACTGATTCAAATGCTAACCTTATCCAGAAACCTCACAGACACAACCAGAATAACATTTGATCAACTATGTGGGCACCCTGGAGCCCAGCCAGTCAAGCTGACACACAAAATTAACCATCACATGGCCGGATGCCATCCCCACCGGTGAATCACCAACCTTCCTCTCCCAACGCTTAGGCTGATTTCCTGTGATTTCTCATCTGAACACAGGAGAAGACCAAATTCTGCTTTATGTGTAAGAACCAGTGAGGGGCTCCTGGGTGGCTCAGCCGCTTACGTGTCTGACTTCAGCTTACAGCTAGTGAGTTTGAACCCTGCGTCAGGCTCTGTGCTGACGGCTTAGAGCCTGGAGCCTGCTTCGGATTCTGCGTCTTTCTCCCTGCCCCTCTCTGGCTTGCACTCTGTCTCTGCCTCTCTCTTTCAAAAATGAATAAAAGTTAAAAAAAAATTAAAAAAAAAAAAGAACCAGTGAGATCATAGTGGTGATGTTGCAGAACTTGGCTATCGTATTTTTCAGCCAAATATCCTACATCTGGAGTGTATCGCAAGGGAGTTACTAATTGGCAGGATCAGGGTGAAACTACCCCAGAGGAAATGGAGCGTTAGCTTTGTGATGTATGAGGGAAGTGATGGGGTGCCACAGAAGAACAATGGCACACACACACACACACACACACACACACACACGGGACCTTGTGGCCTATCATGCCAACTGCTCCGTTGTTCTGTAGTGAACATCTCAGTCTGGTGGTGCACACTCACATCAGGACATTTTAGATGGGTCTAGTCTGCAGAGGAATTATGGCCCTCTCTGCTGCCATTCTGTGCCTCAATTTCTCTAACCGTCAAGTGGGCATCTTTGGTCTATTTTTGGTTCATAGAGCTCTTAAGAAGTGTAGTGATGCCTCTACAGCATTTCAACCCCTTAAAAAAAAACCTGCGTAAGTAAGTCAAAGGCCACTGCATAAGAAACAATTCCAAGTGCATAAATCACCCAGATCCTTGGGAGATTCTCGGTAAACACTTAATAAAAGTAGGCAAATGGCTGGCAACATGAGGATTCAGTTAGCCACAGAGTTCGAAAAGAAAAAAAAAACTCACAAAAAACTAAGACCCACATGAGGACCTGATGAAGTGACTTCATTGTGGCCATACAGTTCTCCTGCTCTATGGACCAACTTCCCAATGGAAATATTTTTCATCATCCGTCTATCTACTCTATGACCCAGCAATTCTACTCCTGGTATTCACCTGAAATAAATAAAACAGACGCCCACAAAAAAAGACTTGCACAGACACATTAATGGCAGTCTTACTCATAAGAGCAAATATCTAGAAACACCCCAAGTGTCAATTACCAGGTGAGCGGATCAACAGAAGTATATTCACACAACACAATACCTCCTCGAAACGAAACAGACCTACACAATAATACAATGCAGTACAAAATAAAAGGGAATACACAAACTACAGATGTAGGCAACCCCATGGATGGATATCAAAATCATTGCGTGAGAGATGAGAACATGCTGTGTGGTTCCAGTGACATGAAGTTAGAACATGCAAAGTTAACATATTATGGAAGAAATCAATACCAGGGTTGTGTCTGGAAGCAGGGATGGGTTCGAGGTGGTGGGAAATAAACATCTGGGGAAGAGGGATGAAGGTACTTTCTGGGGAAATGAAAATGTCCTAGAGCTTTTGGGGATGAGGTGGTTTCCCAGGTGTATAGAATTATTGCACTCATCAAACTGAACACTTAAGATCTGTGCCCGCCATTTTATGTAAATTACATCTTAATCGTTTTTTTTAATGGTCAGACCCACCCATATCCAGGGGCAGAAAAACTATCTCGACTGAATAAACTCTGAATGGGCAGTGGGAAACAAAATTAAGTTAGGTTTGATCACATCCTTTGATTGTGCTTGTTGAAGATATCAGTGAAAGGCAGGACTTATTTTGTCCAAGAAAGGCAGAAAGGAAGGAAGAAAGGGGATGTCTGACACCCTCTCCGACTTTTCCTGTTTAATACACTTACTTCCCTCCCCCTCAACCCATTGTTCTATCCCTTTAGTATTTCCACACTTTCTTTTTTTTTTTTTTTCAACGTTTATTTATTTTGGGGACAGAGAGAGACAGAGCATGAACGGGCGAGGGGCAGAGAGAGAGGGAGACACAGAATCGGAAACAGGCTCCAGGCTCTGAGCCATCAGCCCAGAGCCCGATGCGGGGCTCGAACTCACGGACCGTGAGATCGTGACCTGGTTGAAGTCGGACGCTTAACCGACTGCGCCACCCAGGCGCCCTCCACACTTTCTTCCATGCCTGCTGGGTGCTTGGTGCTCTCACAGGCACCCCAAGGTGGTTGGCTGAGAGGGGATGAAGGCCTGGAGCAAGTAAAGGATGACCCAAGACACTTTACAATTGAGGGGTGATTTGCATGGTACCTGTTCTAAGTGCCAAAATTAGAGAAAAACCCCTTCAAGGGGAGCTGGACAGTTTCACTGAAGCAATGGGGTGAATGTACTTCCAAGAACTGGGAGTATTTATATATATCTATTTATTTATATTTATATCTATATATTTATATCTATATCTATATATTTATATTTATATCTATTTATAGTATTTATATATATCTACGTGTGTGTGTGTGTGTACACACACACACACATACACACACACATACATATGCATAAAATTTATTTATTTTGAGAGAGAGAGAGCACAAGTGGGGGAGAGGCAGAGAGAAAGGAAGAGACTCCCAAGCAGGCTCAGCACTGTCAGCACAGAGCCCAATGTGGGGCTTGATCTCACAAATCGTGAGATCATCACCTGAGCCAAAATCAAGAGTTGGATGCTTAACTGACCAAGCCACCCAAGCATGCCGAACTGGGAGTATTTTAATCAACGTAGACACAGAAAGGGGAAGTTCCATAGGGAGGAGATCATAACCAAAGGCACAGAATCAGAAATCTACCAAGAATGTTGGGGAGATAAAAAGGAATAATGATAGCTACTACTTGCTGAAGAGCCTCGCTTTGCCAGCCATGAATGTAAGTATCTCTTTTCTTATTTAAACTCAGGACATCTCCACTTTATGCGGTCATCCACAGGGAGTCAGAGGGAATGAAGGAAGTTGCTCAAGCTCTCCCGAGGGTCAAGTCTTGGTCCTGGGAAATGGGTTGTGTCGCAGTCCGGAAGGAAAAGGGGATGGTCAGCTAATGAGTATGGTACCTTTCAGGGGTCTGAGATCAAGCGGGAGCTGCAGACGTGGTGAGGTTTGCCCAGCAATAATAGAGGGGCAGGGATTGAGAGCAGAGAACCAAACCCGGGGCATGACAGTCACCAGGTGAAGAGCTTGGACTCCGACAGAGCAGACCAGGATTTGGTACCTACCAACTATTTAAGCCTCAGCTCTTCCTTTAAAGATGAAATAATCAATGTACCTTGCTTCCAGGGTTGATGGGAGCATTCAAATACACCGTAAGTACTCGATAAATGTGTGCCGTGGTTTTTGAGGCATGCATGTATTTTGGGAGAAAGAAGAGGGAGGGAGGCCGAGAGCACCTAAGGGGGGGGGGGTGGAAATCAGAGAAATTTACAAAAGACGTAGAATTGTAAGTGTCCCAAGACATGTGCCCGGAGGGTCTTTAGGAGACACTGATAAACAAAGAAGGGTGGGGTTAGAATGGACCACTAACAGTTGCAATTGGTAGAATAAAATAAAGAAGGCAAGGGGCACCTGGGTGGCTCAGTCGGTTGAGCCTCTGACTTTGACTCAGGTCATGATCTCACGCCTCGTGAGTTTGAGCCCCACATCGGGCTCTGTGCCGACAGCTCGGAGCCTGCTTCTGATTGTGTCTCCCTCTCCCTCTGCCTCTAACCCACTCGCGTTCTGTCTCTGTCTCTCTCAAAAATAAATAAACATTAAAAAAAAAAAGGCAAAGTTAGATTTCGGGGGGTTACAGGAATACTGGACAACGTCACAATGGAGACAGGAGATGTGGACACAGAAGACCTAGAAAAGATATTAGAAAAAGAGCAAATTCAAACGAAGATCTATTTGCAATATCTAGGAGGCTGCACTGTGATTGGAAGCAGAAGTACACCAAGTTCCAGTGAAAAAGAAACAGAACACATACTTGGGAGAAAAATGGTAATTAAGGGACAAAACCCCAGATGAATGAAGTCCAGGAGAAACACGGATGACTTAGCCCGAGAGACAAAGAGAGAAATCTCTTATCTGGAGAAGATGAAGAAGACACAGGGAGAGAGCGGGGTATAAGAAAGAAAAAGGCAGGTGTTCTGAGGCCCTGTGGGTAGTGGAGAAAAATGCGTCCCCAAGGCTAAGCCACTCCGGTCCTTTGGATTCATCTGTGAGAAGCAGAACCAGTGACCTCAGTCCACAAGGAAGGGACCCCAACTTGAAGACTGTACACGTGGCCTTACCGTCTAGGGAAGAATAATTTCCTCCATGCAAATAAATGGAACACCCATACATAGGCTGTTTCAGTAGCTTCTCTCAGTGGCCACCTCTGCAAAGTACTGTTCCAGGTGCCCAATGACAAAGATGGCCAGGTAGTCCCACCATACTAAAGTTGAAGTGGAAAAAGTTTAGATTGTAAACTTGGTGAGGGGTGTGCCCTCACCAGGTTCCCTCTGGATGGATGATTTCTGTAGAAATAGTAAATGCCCCAATTCTCTAATGTATTGTGGCTTTGAAGCCTCACCCTCACGGGGGCCTAATTCAACATTTGGCAATCCATTGGAGTATGTGATACTTGGCATTTTCATTGCTTCATTATTTAAAGGGCAATTCATTATGTGCAATGGAAACAAATAAAACTCTATTTCTGACATTTCTAAATCTGAACCCTGAACTCTCAATAAACCTTCCAGTCTCAAAATAATTATTTAAGCAAAGCCCTGGTGTATTCACTCTAAACCATTGAGTAGCGCTCCTAATGGTTGGTGATGCAATCTCTGATGCTCAGACTTGCGCATTGGAACTTCCCCGAAGAATATTAAATAGTCCCCCACGCTACAACCCATTAAAGGCAATCTTGTTCTCACAGGCCTCAATCAAATTTGCACAGCAATTAGTCCTGCACAGGGTTTGATACATTTCTTAATTATAAAACAACTTTGTACTCTATTGGCCCTTTCAGATGGGTTAAGAGAACATTAATTACCTCCTCCTGAGACATCAAAGAGTTTTGTTTTTTTTTTTTTTAATCCCCCTCTTAGGGCTGAATAAAGCAAGACGTGCGGAGGAACTAACATCTACTGAGCACCTACTATGCGTTAAGTTCTGTTTGGGGTGATTCACACGTGCGTAAATAAGCCTATAGGTAAATTATCAATCCTGTTTGGCAGATGAGAAGAACACACTGGAAAGAGATTACCTGTGGTTGGTCACATTGCTAGGAAGTCGGCCCGCCTGCCAGTCAAGTTTTATATCAAAAGTGAGTTAGACTGAGGATGATTTTACCCCCCCCCTTTTTTTTTAATGACTTGTTACCGTCCATCACCAATTTTTGAGCACCTTCTGTATGCCAGGGAGCTAGGTGCGGTGAAGAATAAAATGACTAGGTCCTTGTTCCCAGGGCAGACGACAAACAAAAAATTTCTGGGTCCTGCGTCCATCATGCCAGCCCGAGGGCCCCGGGGCTACCCGGCGAGGACCAAAAGGCTCAGCCCTGGTGGGTGGGTACGGCCCCGGCAGTTGGCTCAATCAGAGGTGGGGCTCCCGGGATCCGGATCCCGGGAAATCGCCGCCCCTCCCTTTCACCTTTGGTTCTAGGCATCACCCGGAGAAGGAAGTGAAGACGTATCCGGAACCATCCAGCCTGGAAACGCACCTAGGCATTCCCGAGCCCCTGGCCTCGGCGTCAGAAAACGCCAACCGCTCTCTTCCCTCCCTCCGACTCGGGCATTTCAGCCCCGCGCCCTCCGCGGCATCCCTCCCCCACCTCCAGCCAGTCGAGATTTGTTTTCACTGCAGTCTCCCTAAATTGCTCATTTCGTAAGACCTGCAGGAAAAAGTCAGGAAATGAGGTTTAGAGGAAGACGGAGGAGGAGAGTCGGGGGCCGGGAGGGGAAGCCGGCGGGGGAAAGCGAACTATGGGAGAGCGAGTCTTTCATTATCGCGACCTGTTAGGCGCACATCCTCTCGCTCGCCGCGCGCCACCCTCTCGCTGGATGCGAGCCATCCTCCGGGCTAATGAGCAGAGCGCAGGAGATAACTAATCCTAATGCAATTACCGCTCGCCATTACACTGATAGGTTGGAGGCGCTCCCCGTGTGCCCCCCAGCCGGAGACCGGCTCGTGCAGATGTGCCTGCGCCTCCCGCCCTAGACGTTTTGACAGCTGTACACGGTGCCGAGCCCCCTCCCCCTGCCGGCATCCCGGGAGAGTGATCTTGGTACAGCCAGTCCCCCAGCAGCCCGGCGGAGGTGAAATGCAATCGTAGCAGCTGGAGGGGAGCGGGGCCCGGCCGCGCGCTGGCCGCGGGGCGCGGCGCGGGGC